>NW_026852345.1:0-130315 GCF_026571515.1 Ruditapes philippinarum | reverse complement strand
TGCATGCCGGGTAAGTGAACTGGCAAGACGTGGTTTTCTTCGCTACAGAATTAGATTTTACATTTAACTTAAATTATTGAACTACTGTTAAATAAGGGTGGTAAGATGGTCTAGGTGGTTGAACTGATATCTAATAAAGACCAGAGTAATGCTAATTTAAGGGTGCTGAATCATGTTTTTCCTTGGTAGGTATGCATTTGTCATGATTCTGTGATCATTTAAATTAAAATAACTGAGTAAATAAATCCTGTTAACCACAAAAATATTTGTAAATATCCTTCATAAACTGTCATTTTATTAAAGGAGTGTGGCTGTCATTTTATTAAAAAAGTGTGGCTGTCATTTTATTAAAAAAGTGTGGCAGTCTTTTTATATTTAGGATTCACTGATCAACTATCATTAATTTTTGTTCAATCACAATTCAAATAGTCTGTCTATTGAAACAATCTGGACAGTGAAAAATAATGTCACATTACTAACACATTATCACAAACTCAAATGTTTTAACATAAATCAAAATTCATACCATATTGACACCTGAACTGTCTTGACACCTGCAGATCAGACTGGTGTACTATTGGCTACTTTATCAAATACAGTACAATCTCTATTCTCTTCAACATCACTTATAGGTGCATCTTCCTCACACATGATATAGAGTTGTCTGAATCAGAGTACAGTAGACATACAAAATTTGTCCTGTCAATGTCTTTTATTCCGATGTACAGTAGGCTACTGTAAATCTAGATCGCGGAAATTGGTTTCTCTCGCAAATTATGTCGATGAAGGTGCGCTTTTCCTTGAAAAACAAAGTTACTTAAATGACCATGTTGAGAACAATCAAATGTATCCAAATTTTGTTCAATGGTTGCACGAAAAACAAACTTCTGTAATGATGTCTGGCGCCGGTTACGCTATTTCTTGTATTTTGTTTACATAATTTTGAGGAAATACCCGTCTATTTATAATTTTGTACACACGTCATCTGTTTCAACCAATGAAAATGCGTATAAAGATTTTAGGCTGATTTGGAATTTGGAAAACTTTCATTGGTCGTTTAAAGTTCACGGTAAAGGTCAATATCATGAATCGACGGGTATTACAGCAGCGGTCTGAAGTAACGGGAGTGTATTCAGTAAGCTGCGAAGGGAGCGTAACAAGAATGTTGCTCAGCATGTGTAGTTGTGCACATGGGAATTTCCGTTTGGATATATTTAGTATTTTTAGAGTTATTGCCCTTGAATTTATTTAGTAAAGATGTCCAATTTTCAGCTTGTGTCGCACGTAACCCAAAACATATTTGACCTAGAGTTATGAAACATTACAGGAATGTTGCTCAGCATGTGAGTTGTGCACCTTGGTAATTTCATCTGGATTTATTAAGACTTTAGTATTTTTAGAGTTATTGCCCTTAACTTAGTAAAATTTTTGCAATTTTCAACTTGTGTTGCATGAAACTCAAAAAGGATTTGACATAGTCATTAAACCTTACGGGGAGGTTACTCAGCATATTTAATTTTGCACCTGGGGTTTCGCTTGTGGATTTATCCAGTATTTGTAGAGTTATTTCCTTGACTTAGTAAAAACCTTTTCATTATGTTGTTATTTGTTCCTTGAGTGCTTGAGTTAGAATCAAGTTTTGCTAGTGGATTTATTCAGTATTTGTAGAGTTATTTCCCTTGACTTAGTAAAAATCGTTTCATTTTGTTGTTATTTGTTCCTTGAGTAACAATCAACCAACTTTACAGGAATAATGATCAACATCACTAAATTACATGAATAATGATTCACATCACTGTGATCGAAGCTATGAACATGGGACTTTGCATGTGGATTGTTTTTCAGGTTTGTAAGAGTTATTGCCCTTGTCTTACAGTAGTATAAATTTGCAATTGTCAATTTGTTCATGCATAGCTCAAACAGTATTTCATTTGAAGGCCTGAAAGTTTACAAGAATGTTGGTCAGCATGTGTACTTATGCACCTTGGGGTTTGCTTGTGGATTTATTCAGTATTTGTAAAGTCAAAAGTTCTTGCCCTTTACTTAGTTAAATATTTTTAGTTTTCAAAAAATATTTGACCTAGAGTCATACGATTGACAAAACAGTGGCGTGGTGGGGGCACCCGTGTCCTATGGACACATTTCTAGTTTACATTTTTTGCGACACACGAAATGTCCTATATAAGAAGCCAGGATACAGTTGTTTGACCGGTTCCGCAGTTTTTCAACTTTTGCTGACTGTACACAAATTAACAAATTGTTGGTATAAACAAATGTACATGCCACTCACTGTACAGGGTTCTTGGTATTTTAAGAGTTATTGCCCTCGACTTAGTAACAATTTACAAGATTCAACTTGTGTTGCAAATTACCAAAAAAGTACTTGACCTGTAGGCCTAAAAGTTTACAAGAATGTTGGTCAGCATGTGTACTTATGCACCTTGGGGTTTTCTTATGGATTTATTCAGTATTTGTAGTATTTGCCCTTTACTTTATAAAAGATTCTTAGTTTTCAACTTGACCTAGAGACATTAAATTGACAAATCGTTGGAGTGTGGGGTCACCCGTGTCCTATGGACATATTTCTATTTTATAGTTTACAATATTACTTGTTCCATGTTTGGGAAAGTTTCTATATTCAGGTAATCGATTTCAGGGCTATCAGGCCATAATGACCCTCTTGTTTTTTTAACTTTCAAAGGTCTTGACTGAAGTTCATCCTACAATGAATTAAGGCACACCTTTCACTGATCCTTTCAATAGTTTCGAATTTGAGATTATACTTGGCATTAAATAATTAATAATCTGATGATATCAGGAATCTTTCGGTTATTTTCAAGGGAGAAAAAATGGGACTGTATGTTATTTATTATTCAGTTGTTAGCTCCAGGCTGTTTTGAAGAATCACGCCCAACATATAGAAAGGTTTGCGGAATAATAACAGGTATTTTAGTGGTTGCTTGACTTGTAGCTATTTATTCTCTTGAATAACTGATTATTTTATTTGATATGATTAAAAATTTGTGGTAAGTTGGTGTTACATTGAATGCATCTTGTGTATATTCTTTAACCTTAGATCAGTTCATTATGAAACAGATTCAGCAAATTTAGTACGGAAGGTGTATTTTACCACATATCCTCAATATCTGAAGTTTATAATTGGTTGTTGATCAATAACTGAAAGTGGATTTCAGAGTAAAAATCATGCAAACATTTTCCAATTTATAGCAGTAATCACTGAAATAATCTCTTCATTACACTTATATCTTAATAGCGAATTCATGGATTGTTGGATTTTTTTAATGTCTTGATTGCTTCAATTTAAAGAAACATGCATTGAAAATGTCTTACAAATCTCTGTATTTCTTAGAAGTAATCACCTCAATTTTTATGTAAGTTTTGTCTTTGATATTTTTAGTTGGTAATGAATCACTTTATCTGAGAAAATATTTTCTCACAATATCCACAAAAAAGGTTTGATCATTTCTTTTTATTTGATGTTATTGTATATAAGGTATAATAATTAAATTGACAGAAGACTCCTGAAGTAATGATTCATTGTTGAGCTGATTTAATGATAACCAAATGAATTATTTCAGGTGACCAACCATTAGGTGACATGGATGTGTTTGTTAATGACAGGGCTTCATGTGAAGGTTTTGAAGGGTGTGGTAGAATAGAAATAACATACAAATTTCCTGATGGAACACAAGGGGTAATATACTACATAAAGTAACAGTATTTTGATTAATGCTATTATTCTATAAGTAGATAATTTATCATAATGAATAACAATTTCTACTGGTTACAAAATTTCATAGAGCAGATCTGATGAATATTATTATACCTTTTGTGTATGTGAATTGTTTGTATTTAAATAACATTTTAATGATTTTCGTGATCTGTATTGACAGCCTACCCATCCGCGTCCAAATGCAAGGTTCAAAGGTATCACGAGAAAAGCATACCTGCCAAATAACAGAAGAGGCCAGGAAATCTGTGAAATGCTGAAGGTTGCCTTTGAGAGAAAACTTGTTTTCACAATTGGAAACTCCCGCACAACTGGAGCTGAAGGTGTAATCACTTGGAATGATATTCATCATAAAACAGATCAAAAACCAAACACACAGTATGTATCCAAACTCTTATCCACTAAAATGCAAGAAATTGTAATGTAGCTCAAAACACACCATACAGTATCCACATCATACAATATGCACACAAACGTTTGTAAGTAAAACTGAGTTATGTCTGTTTTCCATCTGCCTAATCATACTTTTCTTCTTTCATGTACCTTCTATTTGATAGTAGAGGTGTCTGTTACATAGTTGTTAAGACAATCTTGTCCTCACTGCTGTGGGTTCGAATCCCTCCAGGGTCTGGATTTCCTTCATGTGAGGAAACTTTCCAGCTAGCTTAGACTATGGTAGGATACTTCCTCATCGTACACCTATGGTAGGATAATACCTCATCGTACACCTATGGTAGGATAATACCTCATCGTACACCTATGGTAGGATAATACCTCATCGTACACCTATGGTAGGATAATACCTCATCGTACACCTATGGTAGGATAATACCTCATCGTACACCTATGGTAGGATACTACCTCATTGTACACCTATGGTAGGATACTACCTCATCGTACACCTATGGTAGGATACTACCTCATCGTACACCTATGGTAGGATACTACCTCATCGTACACCTATGGTAGGATACTACCTCATCGTACACCTATGGTAGGATACTACCTAATCGCACACCTGCAAAATGCTCCCAATTGGACTGATATCCTGTCAACTCGAAGATAAAATGTTTTTATTCTAGGAAATCTTTAGAATACCAAAAAAAATGTAGCGCACAAAACTTTAGTTTTACTGTCTGATTTAAGCCTGTAAACAGGATAAATTTTGTTTTCAGTTCATTTAGGAAAATAAACTTTATTCAGTTTTCAGGACTAAACTAGGCAGTAAAACTTTAAATATCTTTAACCATCAAGTTGAAAGTTCTACCAAGATGCTGGTTTGTGCCTGAAATAACGCTGGAATGGGCATCTTAGGTCTTTTTTTACAGGTAAAACTAGACAAAATACCCTGACAAAACTCAGACAAATAAAAAAAGCTTAAAATATATAATCAAACTAGGAATTTTCATTTAAATGTTTAAGTTGATGACATTCAATGCTTGCTGAACATAGTTTTGGCAATCATATTAGCAAAAATTAAAAATTCTTTTCAAAACATGTTGTCATGTTTTCTGGATTTTACAGAATTATAAGTTGATGAATTTCTTTTTGGTTATTTTTAGCTCACCTGTCACAAAGTGACAGAGTGAGCTTTTGTGATCGCTTTCCGTCCGGTGTCCGGCCGTCGTCCGTCCGTTGTCCGACGTCCGTAAACTTTTACTTTAAATGACATCTCCTCATAAACCGCTCAGCCAATTTCATCCAAACTTCACAGGAATGTTCCTTTGGTGGTCACCTTTAAAATTATTCAAAGAATTTAATTCCATGCAGAACTCTGGTTGCCATGGCAACCGATAGAAAATACTTAATATATCTTCTTTTAAAAAACCCAAAAAGGTAGAGCTTAGATATTTGGCATGAAACATCTTCTAGTGAGTGTCTATCAAGTTTATTCAAATAAAAGCCCTGGGGTCAAAATTGGCCGGCCCCGGGGGTCATTGATTATCCCTAAATGCATATAGTATTAACTTAAAAAGTCTTCTTTTAAAGAACCCAAATAGATAGAGCTAAGATATTAAGCATGAAACATCTTTTGATGGGTGTCTACCAAGTTTGTTCAAATAAAATCCCTGGGGTCAAAATTGGCCTGGCGCCAGGGGGTCATTGATTTTCCCTATATGCATATAGTAAAAACTTAAAAAAATTCTTTTAAAGAACCCAAAGAGCTAAGATATTTAATATGGAACATCTTATAATGGGTGTCTACCAAATTTGTTAAAATAAGAGCCCTTGGGTCAAAATTGGCCCTGCCCCGGGGGTCAATGATTTTCCTTATATGTGTAAATTAGCAAAAACTTTAAAAAAAATCTTCTTTGAAAAAAAAAAAAACAAATAGCTAGAGTATAGATACTAAGCATGAAACATCTTCTAGTGAGTGTCTACAATGATTGTTCAAATAAAAGCCCTTGGGTCAAAATTGGCCCCGCCAGGGGGTCATTGATTTTATTAATGTGTATAGCAAAAACTTTAAAAAAATCTTCTTAGAAAAAAACTAAAGAGCTAGAGTTTAGATATTAAGCATGAAACATCTTCTAGTGAGTATCTACAAAGTTTGTTCAAATAAAAGCCCTTGGGTCAGAATTTGCCCCGCCCCGGGGGTCATTGATTTTATTTATGTGTATAGCAAAAACTTAAAAAATCTTCTTAGAAAAAAACTTAAGAGCGAGAGTTTAGATATTCAGCATGAAACATTTTCTAGTGAGTGTCTACAAATGTTGTTCAAATAAAAGCCCTTGGGTCAGAATTTGCCCCGCCCCGGGGGTCATTGATTTTATTTATATGTGTATAGCAAAAACTTTAAAAAATCTTCTTAGAAAAAAACTTAATAGCTAGAGTTTAGATATTAAACATGAAACATCTTCTAGTGAGTTTCTTCAAAGTTTGTTCAAACAAAAGCCTTTGGGTCAAAACTGGCCCCGCCCTGGGGATGTCATTGCCTTTAACTATATGTGTATAGTTAAAACTTAAAAAATCTTCTTTTTAAAAACTCAACGAGCTAGACCTTAGATGTTTAGCATGAAACATCTTCTAATGGGTGTCTACCAAGTTTGCTCAAATATAAGCCCTGGGGTTTAAACTGGCCCCGCTCTGGGGGCCTATATACAGGTTAGCGACTTCAGGGCAATCATGGCCCTCTTGTTTACTTTTGTATCTTGCGCATGTTTATAATATAGTGTAATAAAAAGGGTAAAATTGCAATGATATTCTACACTTTTTTATATTTCACAGATTTGGTTATCCTGACCATACATATCTAGACAGAGTGACTGCCGAACTAAAAATTTAAGGGTGTCACTGTTGATGATATACAAAACCCTTCCCGCCTATCGTTTAAGAAGACGATAGATAATGACATTGGATGAAATAGACTTTTTTATGACTCGTTGTTTATCTGTGATGCTTAACATAAATTTATGTAAATTTTCAAGGGACATTATGCCCATCAAGTGTTAATGGTGTTGGTAAAGGGGCAATGGCAAAAAAAATTAGGTTATGCCATAACTGCATTTGTGAATTCAATGTGTATAATCAAAAACCAATGTGACTTACACAATTTCTATAAATATCCTTGGGATATATAGTTCACTATTCAATGGATAAAAAGAGTGGGGGCAGTTTTTAGCTCACCTGTTCACAAAGTGACAGGGTGAGCTTTTTTGTGATCGCTTTATCGTCCGCGTCCGTCCGGGCGTCCGTAAACTTTTACTTTAAATGACATCTCCTCATAAACCACTAAGCCAATTTCATCCAAACTTCACAGGAATGTTTCTTTGGTGCTCAACTTTGAAAATTGTTCAAATAATTCAATTCCATGCAGAACTCTGGTTGCCATGGCAACCAAAAGAAAAAACTTTAAATATCTTCTTCTTGAGAACCCAAAGAGCTAGAGCTTAGATATTTAGCATGAAACATCTTCTAGTGAGTGTCTACCAAGTTGTTTAAATAAAAGCCCTGGGGTCAAAATTGGCCCCCAGGGAGTCATTGATTTTCACTATATGCATATAGTAAAAACTAAAAAATTCTTATTTTAAAGAACCCAAAGAGCTATAGATAAGAAATTTAGCATGAAACATCTTCTAATGGGTGTCTACCAAGTTTGTTCAAATAAAAGCCCCGGGTCAAAATTGGCCCCGCCCAGGGGGTCATAGATTTTCCCTATACGCATATAGTAAAAACTTAAAAAATCTTCTTTTAAAGAACCCAAAGAGCTAAAGCTAAGATATTCAGCATGAAACATGTTCTAATGGATGTCTACCAAGTTTGTTCAAATATGAGCCCTGGGGTCGAAATTGGCCCCGCCCCGGGGGTCATTGATTTTACTTATATGTGTAAAGCAAAAACTTAAAAATTTTTCTTTGAAAAAAAACAAATAGATAGAGTTTAGATGGCTAGCATGAAACATCCTTCTAGTGAGTTGTCTAACAAGTTTTGTTAAATAAAAGCCCTGGGCGTCAAAAATTAGGCTCGCCCGGGGGTCATTCAACAATTTCCTTAAATGTGAATTAACAAATTCTTCTAAAAAAATTCTTCCTTTATAAAACTCAAATAAGCTAGAGTTTAGATATTAAGCACGAAGCATCTTCTAGTCAGTGTCTTCAAAGTTTGTTCAAATGAAAATTGGCCCCGCCCCAGGGGACATTGATTTTCCTTATATGTGTATAGCAAAAACTTAAAAATCTTCTTTGAAAAAACCCAAATAGCTAAAGTTTAGATATTAAGCATGACACATCTTCTAGTAAGTGTCTACAAAGTTTGTTCAAATAAAAGCCCTGGGGTTAAAATTGGCCCCATCCCGGGGGTCATTGATATTCTTTATATGTGTATAGCAAAAACTTAAAAATATTTTAGAGAGTTGTTATATTTTTTTCTTATTTTGTTAATATGATAAATTTTTGGTCAGTCCCCATTAACAGAGTCAATCTTTTTAAATATACATGTATAGCCATTTCAGTTCTACTTATGATCCCAGGCTCAGCTTGGCAATGAACAAGCAAACATATTGTCACTTTGATAATATAGATTCTAACATTAAGTAAAAAGATCAATTATTTGTTTATGATACAGAACATGTTTTTATATAGTAGTAATAACATTTGCCTTAAGTTTATGAAGATATGTTAATTAATGAAATTCTTGAGAATATGAATACATTGAGAGCTGTGAAACACACATAGTTTGATGTCACCATCTCTGTTTGATTTGTATTTAAAACGAGTATTTTTAAGTCTGTCAGGGGCCTTTATTCTAGTGCATATGTAATTGTAAAAGGGTAAAAAAAATCTGGAAACAAATGGATCAACATTAAATGAAAATTGCAGACTCAGTTTAATTGAGTCTGTACATGAGGGATAATGAATAAGTGCAACATCCCTCAAGCTCCCTAGCACCAGCTTCAGTGGTACTCAAATCGCAATACTTAATGATCCCAAAGGACTAGAAAAAATTAACATTGAAGTGAAGTACAGGGCAACTTTTTACAGCTGCCACACAGCACTTATCACCTGCTGTTGTTCATTATAAAAATCTGGGAACAAAGTGATCCCTCGGAAGCACCTTATTCATTTTGTATTAGTATTTTCAGAATTATTCTGTTTATTTATCGTAATTCATTTTGTATTTATTAGAATTATAATTAGATTTTGTAAACGTATCCCTTAAATATTTGTCTGTTACAAGAGAATGTTTATTTCTATGACAGTAGTATGATATTTATGTCTCACAAAGGTATGCAGCTAAGAGTTGGCAATGATTAAAATCATTATTTGACATTACAGGACAGGAAATATTTAGTGGTTTGTATACATTTCTGATAAAGGTCTGAACCAGTAACCTGTGAGCAAGTTTTTAACCATTTTACCAGAATAATCATTTGTATTGCGCAAAATGATGCAAATAAACTAGAAATGTGTCATCATGCCACGGATGCCCCCGCATGCAGCCAAAATTTCAGATGGTGCATTAATTATTTTTTTCATTTTAAGTTCAAAGCCCTTAAAACTTTTCAATGTTAACGCAAACCATTTTCATACAATGTTCAAGGCACTGAAATTATTCAGTCTTAACTTAAAAATAGCATATTGCATATTTGTAGCCAAAATATGGCTAAAAGTATGAGTGCTGAAACTTGAAAGTTCAAATTTTTTCCAACATTCAGGAAAGATAAGTTTGTCTAAAAATCATTGAAACCAGGACCAAATTCAAACTTAAACTGCTTATTCCCTAAGATGTATCATATTATTTTTTCAAAGTGAAAAGGGACACAACTCTGCCAAAAAATCATCAAACCATGACCAAATTCCAACTTGACCTGCCCATTCCTTTGACATATCCATATGTCAAATTTAAGTTGAATATGTAACACTGTTGGGTAGATAATTAACAGAAACTGTAAATTTCATATTATTTTCAAAGTGAAAGGGGCATAACTCTGACAAAAATCATCGAACCATGACCAAATTCGAACTTGACCTGTATTTTCTTATGACATATCCATATGTCAAGTTTGAGTTGAATGTGTTGTACCGTTGGGGAGATAATGAACGGAAACTAAAAATTTCATATTATTTTCAAAGTAAAAGGGGCATAACTGTGCCAAAAATCATTGAACCATGACCAAATTCGAACTTGACCTGTATTTTCTCATGACGTATCCATATGTCAAGTTTGAGTTGAATGTGTTGTACCGTTGGGGAGATAATGAACGGAAACTGAAAATTTCATATTATTTTCAAAGTAAAAGGGGCATAACTCTGCTAAAAATCATCGAACCATGACCAAATTCGAACTTGACCTGTATTTTTTCATGACGTATCCATATGTCAAGTTTGAATTGAATGTGTTGTACCGTTGGGGAGATAATGAACGGAAACTGAAATTTCATATTATTTTCAAAGTAAAAGGGGCATAACTCTGCCAAAAATCATCGAACCATGACCAAATTCGAACTTGACCTGTATTTTCTCATGACATATCCATATGTCAAATTTGAGTAGAATGTGTGCAACCGTTCTTAAGATAATGAACGGAAACTGATGATGACGGAATGACAGAATGACGGAACAGGGTAACACTATATGTCCCGGGGGCATAATAAAAAAAAAATGCCTTTCATTCAAATCAGGCTTAAGATTGACTTAGTATTTATCTTCTGTTAACTTATGAGTATATTACATTATTTTTTTTGCAGATTTTCTATTTTAAGTGGTTTAGTTGATCATTGTAAGAATATCAAATTTTATGTTTTCAGTTGGAATCATTTTATATTGTTCATTTGAATAAACATAAAAAGCTATTTTAAAAACATGTAGTTAAAAATAAAGTTTTTAATGAATAAATATTTTATAATGAATCAATATTTTATTTTAAAAACTAAAAGTTATGGCTGCATGGAACATTTTGCTTTATAAATAGCTATCTATGTATTATTCAGACTTTGATTTTTGTATGCCTTTGATTGTAATTATATTTACTGTATTTATATGAGTTGAATAATGTTTTACATTTATCCTAACAAATGTTAAAATATCTTTCTATAATAATAGGGTGAAATGTATTATATTATTAATTATGTTTTGTACATCTTACTAAAGATCCTGTATGTTGTAATTATATATATTTCTAAAACAATTTTCAAACATTGAAGAATAGAATATGTAAACTATGTGCTGCAATAATGGTCCACATTATTATGTAATCATTAAAATATATGCATTCATTTCTTATTATGCCCCCACTTCGAAGAAGAGGGGGTATATTGCTTTGCACTTCTCGGTCCGTCTATCCGTCAGTCCGTAGACCAAATGGTTTCCGAGTGATAACTAAAGAACCCTTAGGCCTAGGAACTTCAAACTTAATATGGTGATTGGTCATAACCAGTAGATGACCCCTATTGATTTTGGGGTCAAGGGGTCAAAGGTCAAGGTCACATTTACCTTGTAAGCAAAAACGGTTTCCAATCAATAACTAAAGAACCTTAAGGCCTAGGAACTTCAAACTTGGTATGGTGATTGGTCATGATCAGTAGATGACCCCTATTGATTTTGGGGTCAAGGGATCAAAGGTCAAGTCCACATTGACCTCTTGGGTAAAAACGGTTTCCGATCAATAACTTAAGAATGCTTAGGCCTAGGAACTTCAAACTTGGTATGGTGATTGGTTATTACCAGCAGATGACCCCTATTGATTTTGGGGTCAATGGGTCAAAGGTCAAGGTCACATTGACCTCTTAGGTAAAAACGGTTTCCGATCAATAACTAAAGAACCCTTAGGCCTAGGAACTTCAAACTTGGTATGGTGATTGGTCATGACTAGCAGATGACCCCTATTGATATTGGGGTTAAGGGGTCAAAAAACAAGGTCACATTGACCTTGTAGGTGAAAACGGTTTCCGATCAATTACTTAAGAACCCTTAGGCCTAGGAACTTCAAACTTGGTATGGTGATTGGTCGTGACCAGCAGATGACCCCTATTGAGTTTTGGGTCAAGGGGTCAAAGGTCAAGGTCACATTGACCTTGTAAGTAAAAATGGTTTCTGATCAAAAACTAAAGAACGCTTAGGCCTAGGAACTTCAAACTTGGTATGGTGATTGGTCATGACCAGCAGATGACCCCTATTGATTTTGGGATCAAGGGGTCAAAGGTCAAGGTCACATTGACTTTGTAGGTAAAAACGGTTTCCGATCAATAACGAAAGAACGCTTAGACCTAGAAACTTCAAACTTGGTATGATGATTGGTCATTGCCAGCAGATGACCCCTATTGATTTTGGGGTCAAGGGGTCCAATTTCAAAGTCACATTGACCTTGTAGGTAAAAACGGTTTCCGATCAATAACTTAAGAATGCTTAGGCCTAGGAACTTCAAACTTTGTATGATGATTGGTCATGACCAGTAGATGACCCCTATTGATTTTGGGTTCAAGGGGTCAATGTCATATTGACCTTGTACTTAATGACCGTTTCTGACCAATAACTCAACAACTCAAGTTGCCTTGGTTGATATTTTTATATTAAACTTAAAATGCTTTTGGTATACACATTTGAAGGTCTAATGTAATATAACAACTTGGCTGTCATTAATGAGGCTTACATGATTCATAAATTTTATGCATATATTATTTGGTAAGATTTGTAATAACTTAAATTGCTGCACACAACCTATTGGGCCACAATGATTATTACCTTGTGACTAGTCATGACCAGTAGATACTTGATAACCCTATTGTTTGTTCACTGGGTCAGAAGTCATTCATAATAACCTGATCACATGACTAATTGGCTGTCGATAGGGGGCATACATGTTTTACAAACATATCTTGTTGAAATTTGACTTAGACTTTTAAGAAAAAAAATCTAATTATATTTATATAATTATTATTATGATATATTTCTAAATATTTCTTGAAATGTAAATTCGGTAATATCTTTACAAATAATGCTTTTTATGCCCCCGCCATGTAATGGCCGGGGCATATAGTGTTACCCTGTTCCGTCCTTCCGTCATTCCGTCCTTCCGTCCTTCCGTCATTCCGTCCTTCCGTCATTCTGTCATTCCGTCATCATCAGTTTCCGTTCATTATCTTAGTAACGGTTGCACATATTCAACTCAAATTTGGCATATGGATATGTCATGAGAAAATACAGGTCAAGTTCGAATTTGGTCATGGTTCGATGATTTTTGGCAGAGTTATGCCCCTTTTACTTTGAAAATAATATGAAATTTTCAGTTTCCGTTCATTATCTCCCCAACGGTACAACACATTCAAATCAAATTTGACATATGGATATGTCATGAGAAAATACAGGTCAAGTTCGAATTTGGTCATGGTTCGATGATTTTTGGCAGAGTTATGCCCCTTTTACTTTGAAAATAATATGAAATTTTCAGTTTCCGTTCATTATCTCCCCAACGGTACAACACATTCAAATCAAACTTGACATATGGATATGTCATGAGAAAATACAGGTCAAGTTCGAATTTGGTCATGGTTTGATGATTTTTGGCAGAGTTATGCCCCTTTTACTTTGAAAATAATATGAAATTTTCAGTTTCTGTTCATTATCTCCCCAACGGTACAACACATTCAACTCAAATTTGACATATGGATATGTCATGAGAAAATACAGGTCAAGTTTGAATTTGGTCATGGTTCGATGATTTTTGGCAAAGTTATGCCCCTTTTACTTTGAAAATAATATGAAATTTTCAGTTTCCGTTCATTATCTCCCCAACGGTACAACACATTCAAATCAAATTTGACATATGGATATGTCATGAGAAAATACAGGTCAAGTTCGAATTTGGTCATGGTTTGATGATTTTGGCAGAGTTATGCTCCTTTTACTTTGAAAATAATATGAAAATTTTCAGTTTCTGTTTATTATCTCCCCAACAGTACAACACATTCAACTCAAATTTCACATATGGATATGTTTTTGGAATGCCCAGGCCAAGTTCGAATTTGGTCATGGTTCAATGATTTTTGGCAGAGTAATGCCCCTTTCACTTTGAAAATAATATGAAATTTACAGTTTCTGTTCATTATCTACCCAACAGTGTTACATATTCAACTCAAATTTGACATATGGATATGTCAAAGGAATGGGCAGGTCAAGTTGGAATTTGGTCATGGTTCGATGATTTTTTGGCAGAGTTATGTCCCTTTCACTTTGAAAATAATATAGATACATCTTAGGAATAAGCAGTTTAAGTTTGAATTTGGTCATGGTTCAATGATTTTCGACAAACTTATCTTTCTTGAATATTGGAAAAAATTTGAACTTTCAGTTTCAGCACTCATACCTTTGTGAAAATGTATGTAGCCATTATTTTGGCTACAAATATGAAATATGCTATTTTCAAAAGGTTAAGACTGAATAATTTCAGTGCCTTGAACATTGTATGAAAATGGTTTGTGTAAACGTTGAAAAGTTTTAAGGGCTTTGAACTTAAAATGAAAACAATAATTTGTGCAAAAAAATTTGGAACTAAATATTATAACATCTGAAATTTTGGCTGCATGCGGGGGCATCCGTGGCATGATGACACATTTCTAGTTGGAACTTAAAATATTGATAAATTAAATTTATGATATAAAACCATTAAAAAATTGTGTAACAGGATCTTTAAAACGCACATTATGCCTCAAAAACGATTTAATTTTTTACTTCTTTAGACAAAGTAGACATGAGAAGAATACCTTTAGATAATGTATAACAAGCATTTTAGATGCTTGTTACCTGAGGAAAGTTGGTAAAATTATTTATTTTTTTGTCATGAAAGTAGCGAAATGTAAACAAAGTAATATTTTGACTTTTATACAACACTGTAACTGCACTAATTGCAAAAAGGTAACAGAAATAACAGATTGTTAATTGGCCAATAAGCAACTTTTTTTGAAAAAAGTGCTTTTAAGACAAAGAATTAAAAATATTTTGAGGCATAATTAAGGATGATCCTTTAATCATTTAACTGTCCATCACAATTTGTGTGAATGTAAAAATGAAGACATTTCTTTACACTTGGAGTCCATTGATGTGAAATAAACACCATAGAATATAACTTGTTTTTATTTTCATTTTCAGATAATTACAGTTAAAATCTGGAAGTATACTTAAAATTGGTTGAAAAGCAAATATAAAGTTTAGCTTGAACACATGTTTTTTTTCTAAAGGTTTTGAAGTTTAAGATGGAAAAGTTATAGAGAGAGACTTTTTCCATAAAATAAGCATAATCAACTGTAAATATGCTTCGAAGTATTCTTAGTTGATTTCCCATGCAGTTATTTAGTATAATAATGGTAAGCCCATATTTGCTGAAGTAACAAAACATTTTAACATCTTGTAACTGTTTGCATCATATAAGCACTAGATATCTTACATTGCTAAGTGGTGGTCCGGTATCAATTTTGCAGTCAATTACTTCTTGGTATGCGTAATACAGCGGTGGCTAGAGCTGAAATGTTAACCATTGACAATGTGAACGAATTTTTTACTTGGGTTTTACGCCGCACTAACAGTAGAGATCATGAGAGGCAACTTTTCAGCTTTACTGGTACAGGAATACCTCAAGTGGCGTTCTGTGAATTATTTTACACAGAAACAGGCACCAGAGAAGAACCACTGACGTTCCATTATCTGGATATCTGCTTCACATCAAATAATTTTAGTACCTGGTAGGATGTGAACGCATAGTTTTGAAGGGCAATTGGTGAACAGTCAACGGCATAACCACTCTGCCACGGACCATTTTGCTTGCAACTATTTACTGGCTTAAATCTTATTAATAAGTACTTTTCATATTTCCCACTTAACACTACTTTTTACAAAGTGACTCTTGGATAAAAATATTTAAGATCTTCACGTGTTAAATTTGTTTGCAATTTTAAACTAAAAGAAAAATGGGTATTAAATTTTTAGCTCACCTTGCACAAAGTGCAGGTGAGCTTTTAGGATGGCCAACCAAATGGCGTCCGTCGTCTGTCGTCCGTCCACATTTTAAATATTCTAAGGACATCTTCTATAATACCGCAAGGCCAATGTTAATGAAACTTGGCAGGAATACTCTTTGTATGAAGCTTTATCAAGATTGTTCAAAGAATTCCATTTCATGCAGAACTCTGGTTGCCATGGCAACCGAAAGAAAAATCTTTAAATATCTTCTTTTAAAGAACCGTAAGAGCTAGAGCTTAGATATTTGGCATGAAACATCTTCTAATGAGTGTCTACCAAGTTTGTTCAAATAAAAGCCCTAGGGTCAAAATTGGCCCGGAACCAGGGGGTCATTGATTTTCCCTATATGCATATAGTAAAAACTTAAAAAATCTTCTTTTAAAGAACCCAAAGAGCTAGAGCTAAGATATTTGGCATGAAACATCTTCTAGTGAGTGTCTACCAAGTTTGTTCAAATAAAAGCCCTGGGTCAAAATTGGCCCCGGCCCGGGGGGTCATTGATTTTCCCTATATGCATATAGTAAAAATTTAAAAAAATCTTCTTTTAAAGAACTCAAAGAGCTAAGATATTTAGCATGAAACATGTTCTAATGGGTGTCTACCAAGTATGTTCAAATAAAAGCCCTGGGGTCAAAACTGGCCCTGCCCCGGGGGTCATTGATTTTCCTTATATGTGTATAGCAAAAACTTAAAAATCTTCTTTGAAAAAACCCAAATAGCTTGAGTTTAGATATTATACATGAAACATCTTTAAGTAAATATCTACAAAGTTTGTTCAAATAAAAGCCAGGGGGTCAAAACTGGCCCTGCCCCAGGGGTGTCATTGTTTTTAACTATATGTGTATAGTAAAAACTTAAAAATCTTCTTTTAAAAAACCCAATGAGCTAGAACTTAGATGTTTAGCATGAAACATCTTCTTATGGGTGTCTACCAAGTCTGTTCAAATAAAAGCCCTTGGGTAAAAATTGGCCCCGGGGGGGGGGGGTATATACAGGTGAGCGACCTCAGGGCCATCATGGCCCTCTTGTTTAAATGTGCTGGACTAAGATGAAATACACAGATTCATCGCTTTTTCAGCATCCATGTGCTGAAATATTCGCTAGCTTTGAAACATTCACAGTTTATATAAATACTGAGCCAAAATGAAAAATTTACACGACCAGATTTTTAATATTATTTTTAAGGCAATGTCTTGAGCTGCTCGCTGTGCACGGATTCATCAGCGAACAGAAAATACGTCTTACCGTTTGTCTGTAATGTTAACGATGTCTGACTAACCTTTGAGCAAAAACAATTTAAGAAAATCAACATTAAGAAAAATTTATATAGATTTTTAACGAAAGTAAAATACAATTCATGTAACAATTAAATTGTTATATGCCTGATTCATGGAATGACTAATTTCGCAGTTTTTACACGGTGTGGCCATATTTACTGCGTGATTAACGATGTAAGGACTATTTTGCATATTTTGACATTTATTTGGTAATTTACGTGGATGGAAAGTGCAGTTTGTAAAAAGTAAATTACACACATGCACTTTCTTTATTGACTCGATAATTGTTTTACTTTTATTACATTTTCATAACTTTCATGAAAGTGATGCATCCTGCTGTTATGTTACATGCATTTTATATATGAAACCTTGCCTTGTATAACAGATATTGCAAACGTCTAAGTGATTCTGGATCATCCCTCGTATGTAGAAATTATCACTGACACGGTCCTGACCGCACCTTGCGAAACCAATATTAACTTTAAGTATCCTTAAACATTTACATGTAAACATAAGTGGTTTGATTCAATTTTCCACGTGAATAGGAAACAGAATAGGAAACAAAATCGTATAGAGATACTAACAAGTATCATAAAAGTTGAAGGTGTATGACTTTTTACATTTATCTGGAAATAGAATTGATTAGGTCAGATGCAAAATTCTTGTTATATTGATAAAAGTTACTAAGACATGACACTTGTCTCGAAAGAGGGATGTGGGGTGACAGAATCTTAACCCCACGGTTCTGTGAAAATCATTATTTAAAGCAAACTAGAATTTGGTCGCGAATTAGTAAGCAAACGAACGCAACTTGAAAGCAAACGTTGACATCGTATTTGATTTTGGCCTGCTATAGTCGTCTGATCGTGCCTTTCCTTCAATTTGGAAAAGTCCGAAGATTTTGGATTTTAATTAATGTAAAGTATGAGCTTCCAACAGCATAGGACCTTTTTTAGATTACACATGTGTAAAAAAAATCTGTATCCTCAGAAGCATTAATCACAAAAAAATTACATGAAAACTGCAGACTCGGTTTGATTTAGTCTGTACATGAAGGAAAATGAAAAAGTGCAACATGCCTCACGCCCCCTAGCACCCGCTTGAGTGGTACTGAATTTTCAACACTTAAAACGTAAGAGCCAATTATAACGTACCAGAAAAATATAACAACACTAAAGTGTGTAGTACGTACGGGGCAACATTTTACAGCTGCTACCAGCACTTGATACCTGCGTTGTGATGTATAAAAATCTTGGTAAAATGTGATCCCTCGGAAGCATTAATAACAACAAATTTACTCGGTTTGATTGAGTCTGTACATGAGGAATAATGAAAAGGTGCAACTGTATTTCAGCGGCAAAGGCATTTGACTTTCCGTTCCAGTAGGTTAAGAGTATAATTAATGCTTTACAGTTTTGGTAATGAACACTAATGGTTTAAGTGAGTATAAATATGATCTAGGCAAAAAGTTACAGGTTTATTACACTTCTACGAGTTGTTTCTACGCGCAAATTTCAAGAACACCCTTTGTATGGTGACCTATGCTTTGAATAAAAAAGTTATTTTGAAATTGAATAAAAGGACATATTTGTCACAATATGGACTACGATGGAACACTCCTGATCACAACTACCATACAAAACAAAGCACAACTCAGTACAAACTATTTAACATTTTATTTACAAAAATAAATGATTATTTATAATAAAAGTAAATGATATGAATTTGAATGAAAAAAAAAGTTCCGTGTCAAGTTTCTAATGTCCTGTCGAATAGCACTTTTTCCCGGTGGCGAAACTCAAATAAAAAATTCAATGGTGCTCGAGATGTGACCCATCACAAGCAGAAAGATCGATTCTGTACTGTCTTCAAGACTGTGGATGTGGGGTCTATACGTCACAATCTCCAGATGTGACCCATTCAAAGCAGAAAGATCGATTTTGTACTGTCTACAGAGTGTAGATCCAAGACTGCGTCGGTACGTCACAATTTCCACTATCGTCGCTGTGTGAACACATGCGTGATTCAAAATTGAGGGTTAAACCACCGAGTAGAAGCTACAAAATATCAAACACAGTAAATATCCATGGCACACAAATATAAGGGTATATGTATATCTCTTTAGAATAGCCGGACCTTTGTCGGATTCCTATAAACAAAGCTTCTAAAAATATAATGTCCCTTATGGAACGCCACACACACTGGTAAAATGAATTCAACGTTTATTATATATCGTAGCACGTTGTAAGATATACAACATGAAGCCAGATCGGATGCCACCAAAATATCGACGAAATCCGTCCTTGAACCGAATCTATATTGTTTCGTACAAAAAAATGATGATGATGTGATATGAAAATTACTTAAAGAAATAAGAATTATATAAAAAGAACATCTGCAGCAGACTTAATTATAAATGACTTTTACTGTATTTTACAAGAACATGAAAAGTTGTTTTAGTAAATATAAATGAAACATGTGCATGATAAAATAACGTGCACTCAAGGCGTTAACGGCCTTCAATACAAAACACCGCTATCAATGATTATAAACAGATTACCAATATTCAAGTAATGAATTCATAAATCTACAGATTTTATTTTCTGAAGACGAAAAATTAGAGAACGAAAAATTACTGTCAAAATGCAAAATAAAATTTCTATAAATTGAATTTGTAATAAAAATTTAACTGAATTACGATCTTCTGAAATAACAAAAATTTACTAAATAAAACAGCAAGAAAAGAAAATTTACACAACAAGAATACATCTGTCTGTCATAATGACCTTGCACGTCTTTAAACATTTATATGCGAGTCCCCAAAGAAGATTTAAAATTCGTTCAATATATATAGGCATAGTTACACTGAGTGGAAAGCGTGAAACATAACTCTCACAATTTTCTTGCATTCCAGAACGCATGCATAACAAAATATAAATCCGAAAACTTAATTTAAACACAGAAAACTACTCTAACCTTCAAAGTCTTAAGTAATTTATTGCAACTTGATATATATTGGGATTTAAAAAAATCATGTTGAGGGCTTAAACTGGGTACAAACAAGAGCACATCACGGTGCGGGTCCGGATCTGACCTCCGAGTGACTATGCACACACCCGTTTGTACTAAACTTTAATTACGAATTCATTGTTTCACATATTCATTATTAGATTTTGTCCGTCGGCCTTGTGAAAACATGTTAATGAAGCCTCTTATTGTTTCTTTGCTGTAAACATATCGTATCCAATGTTAATCTTACATTGTAGAAATCGTTAAAATAACCAAAATTGATCAAATTCCAATGGCTGGTTAGCTTTTGTACCAAAATTCTAGGTTGAAATGTTTGCAGGGTCAATTTACAACTTTGAAAACTGATCCGGTTTTTTTTTATTGTTTTTTGGTTTTTTGGTCAAAGTTTGAACTTGGCCTATGGAGTCCATTTTAAGGTAGACTACTCCTAATTGACACTATAAGGAACTGTAAAATTGGCAACACAAGACAGTTATATGCCTAGAAGGACACTTGTATGCAAAATTTAAACATAATTCAAGGTATAATTTATGAGTTATGGACATTTATGTAATAAAACTGTGCTTTTAGAAGGGTTCTTTTTCAGAAATGAAGAAACTCTAAATAATTTTTAATATCATCATTATGAAAAATGTTTTCCTATTGATCATTGTTAAGAAACAAATAATAGCATTCAGATAACAAATCACAAGAGCTCAATGATTGTTTCTACACAAAATATTTTTAATACGTAACCCACTTTAAACACTAATTTTACCATTTCCCTATTTAGAAAGCCTTGTTCAAAATATCACTAAAATTTTCGACAATGAGGACTGTTTTTAAAGTTTGCCTAAATTTTTAAAAGGTATATTGGTTGATCCTACAAAATATAAAATACATTAACCGTGTATTTTTTATTAGACTTTTAAAATATCTGATATTATACAAAATTTGGCATTATTTACCCAATAAATACCTACAATAAATATATAAATGAAAATTAAACATTTGTTTCTTTCAATAAGGGATATAAGAGAAACATAAATAATATTAAAAAGAAAAAAAAAAAAGGAAACAAAAGTTGCCACTTGCGTTGATTGAACTCAAGCCCTTCAGTTTCAATGCAGTTGACAGTAATACTATCCAATTTGAATACTCTTCAAAGCGGAGATAATGTATAAGTGTGGTCTACCTTAACGCCCTTCAGAGTTTGCAGCAATACCAGCCAATTTGAATACACTTCAAAGTTTGGGCAATGTATAAGGTGTAGTCTACCTTAACTGGGTTATATCGCTATCGAGGGTAAGCGATTAGCCTTGTCAAGTAGTAGATAAAAGTGAAAAAAATTATCACAATAGCAAAATGTTAAGTTATCATGATTCTTTTTCTGTACAACGACATTTTAAAGATCCTGTAACATAAAATGATGCTCAAATTAAGATTTATCAATTTTGTAAGTTCCAAAAAGCATTATTTATAAAGATATTACCGAATTTAACATTTCATGTAAATAAAGGGAGGTAATAAAAAGATTTATTTTTTATAAAGTCTAAGTCAAATTCAAATTTCAATAAGAAATGAATGCATATATTTGAATGATTACATATAATGTGTACACATATTTGCAGTACATATTTTACATGTTCTTCGATGTTTGAATTTTTTTTATAAACATAATTATATACATACAGTATATATAACTTCACTTAAGTTAGGTATATAACCTCATTTACTGCATACAGGATTTTTAAGAAAAAAAGAAGAAAAAAGAAAAGAAATGAAACAAAACATAACAAAACAAAAACTAACAGAAACTAAATGGATGGATTAGCTTTTTCAAATTTAGTGGTAGTATACCTTAAACTTAAACATGATAATGCGCGTTAGATTTGATACTAAAAATCTTTTTTATCCTCAGACTTATAAATTGTTTGTTTTCAACAATGCTATTTAGATCCTACCATGAATCGAAAAGGACTATCAGATGACAGTGACTGACTTGTAAGTGTTTCGTGATTTATTTGGACTACTTTCGTTTTCAAAGGTCATTTACCATAGAAAAAGGTTTACAATTGAAAAAGTTAATAAATACATATAATTGACAGTTAATTGGATTAAAGGTATGTGTAACAATTTCCCCCACTTTTCTACTTTTCCTATCGCTTGTTACCATGAATATTATCAAATATTATTGTTGATATTTAATCTTCAAAATGATCTATATAATTGACCCACTTCTTAGGGGTGTTATTAAACATGTTTTTTTCCGTCTGAAAAGAAACGTTTATATTTTTTTTTCATTCTTTAAAAAATTATTAATAAGTTAGTTATTGTTACATTTTATAGCGCACTAAAAACATTTTATGATTATTCAGCAAGCATGTAGGCCTATTGTAAAGTATTAAATAGCTAGATAGATATTATAATAACAAAATTACGGAAACGTTTAAGGGCCTTCATTTAGAACGATCATTAGGTGTAATTAAGACTACTGATATTTTTTCTACGATGTTTTAACAGAAAACAATTTATATTATTCACAAAGGCAAGACCATTTGTTGTTATTCTTAGTTACTTGTCTGAAAATGCTTGAAGTTTTTGTGTAGGCGATTTTTTTGTCAAATAACCCTTTTTTTTACAAAAGAAGAAAAGATACCTTTTCGCCTAGACAAATCAGCAAACATATTTCCAGAAAAGAAATTGCGAAGTAAACGTTTTTTGTTAATCTTTGTTATTGAAATACATTGATTTTCGTTAAAACGTCTAATTAAGTTTATCGAATTAAAATCTGTCGACTAACACATTATGATCTCACTAACTGGAGACACTTTAACGTTTCTGTACAAGATATATCTTGGCTAGTTTGAAGCATCACTATGCTTGTTACAAATTTGATAGATATCTGGTCAAATTTAACAATCTTGTAAGATAAATGTTTGTAAATAAATAATATGTTTTATTTCTATTGCTATATTTGTAATGATATGAATGTTTGGATTCGTTTGACAATATTTAGCTATAATAAGGACGATGTGTGTGTAGAATTTAATTTAAAAAAACTTTTCCCCTACTTTTCTACTTTTCCTATCGCTTGTTACCATGAATATTATCAAATATTATTGTTGATATTTAATCTTCAAAATGATCTATATCATTGACCCACTTCTAAGGGGTGTTATTAAAAATGTTTTTCTTTCCCTCTGAAATGAAACGTTTATCTGTTTTTGTTCTTCTAAATTTATTATTAATAACTTCGTTATTGTTACATTTTATCGCGCACTAAAATATATATCGAATTAGTTTCCCATTACCTTTAGAACATTACTTTCTCGAGCCTTTGACACCTGTCTTATTTATATAAGTTTTCTTTACATTTTTGTCCTCATATAATGTTATATGTTAATGTTACCAAAGAGCACTAACAAAGTGTAAAACAATGTGAAGTTTTTGTCTAGTTGCTCAGTAAAGAGTATGCATAGAAACAAGCTGCTCTATTTCTGCATAAAGATAAGATGCATATAACAGAACATCGAGATCTGTGGTCAGCCAGAATAATGATTGCATAAAAGGACTGTTTGCCATGGGCAATGATCATACCAAATAAAAGAAGATGGGGCTTATTCTTTTTCCATTTATCGTGTGAACAAGGTTAACAGGCAGCTTGTACGTACGAGGGTTGTTCGGGAAATTCTGAGAATTTTGTCATATTTCCTATATTTTTTGTTTCTAAGACGTAATATTTTGCACATACTAAGATTAGCATATCACGGAACTATTCCTAAAAATTGAATAGAATCAGACAACAATAGCCGGAAATAGCAGTAACCATAGCAACACTATAACGCCGCACCGGAGCAGTCCGACTCTAAAGAAAGGTATAACGCGCTACACTAATAATATTTCGTAATTTTGATAACGTAAAAAATGCGCGAAAACGCTGGTCAGCAGCGGAACGTCATGACATCATTTCCTGAAAATATCATAACGTAATTTAAATTCTCAACGGATCAACATTGTTTTAAAGTTGTTGCCCAGAGCCACTGAGTAAATAACATGACGTCGATAGGTGACGTTGAATTGCGAAGCATCGTAAAATTTTGTGTTGCGCTGGAAAAGTCTTCCACAGAAACAATGAAAATGATCAATTATACAGGAAAATGCAAGAAATGCAGTCCGGCTACAGTGTATAGATGGCATGCTCGTTTTAAAAAAGGAAGAAACTCGATCGAAGACGATCCTACAGTCCGGATCTCGCTCCGATGAACTTCCGTGTGTTCCCGGAGCTCAAATCACAGCTGCGTGGAAAACGCTTTGACTCAGCTGACGATCTTGTTAAGCATACGCAAGCTATAGTCTCGTCCTTTACCGATAGCTGGTACGTGAAAACATACAATAAGTGGATCAGCCGACACAGGAAATGCATCGAAATTGCAGGTGACTACGTTGAAAAGGTGCGACGATCGATGGACTTTAACGTCGCATAACGTTGCAAATGACGTCGGCGTGCTCCGGGTGTGTGTTATATGGTTATTTACTATTTTCATTATGATTTAGTTTCTGTGTGTATGATGATGATATTTTCAGATACTGTACTGTATATATTGAAATAAATGCGTATATATTTATATTTACGCTAACCCGACTACAACGTGTGCTATAAAACAATCTCAGAACTTCCCGAACAACCCTCGTACATACTGAACAACCCTATCAGAGGATGGTCCCCACAAATGGCTACAACTTAGTCAAAATCAAAGTCTGATATATGGGCATTTGAAAATGATTTTCTCCTTATTTAATCTTAAAGACATGTATCAAGTTTAAAGTGAGTGCTTTCAGTGGTGTCAAAAAGTTGCATGTAAAACTTAAACAAGGAATTTTCTAAGTTTAAAAAGTTCAAATATATATATATAGTGTTATCTGATTAATTGATTGTCTCCTGCGCACGACTTAACTATCTTGTTTATACTTACTAGGTCCCGAGACGTCATTATATAGAACGTGCGACACATGACCACAACATAGTATCTCGTGTGCACGACTTAATTATCTCGTGCGCGCGTCACCACGACATAGTATCTCTGCGCACCACTTAATTATCTCGTTCCTACGTATAAGTAACTCGTAGCCACGACATAGTATCTCTTGCGCACTACTTAAATATCTCGTGCACACGGCTTCATGACTCGTGGCCACGACATAGTATCTCGTGCCCACAAGATAAATAAAAACACATACATGTCATCTTTATGCCACCGTAGATTACACTTTAAGTAAACGTCTTATACCCTTTTGAATACGTTTTGTTATGAATGTGCGATATCGATGATATGCAAATAGTGCATTTTCTAACTAATTGTGCGTAACTTTATACATCACAAATAAAAGCATTTTGCAGATGTTATCTGTGTAATTGTTTTGATTGTTATTGTAAAATTTAATTTGAAATTTAGCTTTTACAAAAAATGTTTGAGACTCTAAGCGCTGCAAAGATCATAGATATAATAAATTATTCGAAACTGTCATGAAATAAGCTTCTACATTGCCTGTTGTTTCCATACAATACCAATAAACTTTAAAGTCTGGTAATTTAAAAAAGTCAAAGTTATAATGATACTCATGACAAAGAAATATACGATATATTGATATACACGATTATTGAGAAGTTTATTGACAAACGATTGCCTACATTTATTTATTCATTTACTATAACCATCTATTCATATTCACAGACTTTCAATCACAAAACATTAAAACATACCCTACATGAATAGCTAGCTATTTTATACTGGAAATCAAAGTTAAAGGAGGGTAACTTCAAAGTTAATGTTACGTCAGCCTATGTGAAGAATCGACTGGTAAATAGCAGATGAAGTGCTTTTTATCCGGAGAGAACTCATTCAATGTCTGAGAAGTATGTCATGCTTTGTTAGAGGAACATGTTAATGAGACTATGATAGTCATTCTCGCTTAAATAATTTTGTCGTACTTATTCCATTGGGTAACACGACTGTAATTGTGGCATTTGTATATAGCAATAGAATATTCTGACACTGGTTCATTATAACAATAAATATAAATATAATAAAAAGAGTTTACACAAATTATGTTGTGACGTTTGTATTGGGAATGCTTTACTTACAGTTATACAAGTAATAAACATTGATAGCTATTTTCAATATATATACAGTGTTTAATCATATCTATTTTCAGAACTAATTTCAAATGGTGATGAGAGAATCTATTATGCATTTGATTTTATTTAAAGATTGAAGAATGGTACCAGTTGGTTTTCATGCGTTCTTTTCTTTACTAGTAAAAGTAATGCAGTTTTGAAGTACCAGTCGACCTGAGTATCAGAATAAAAAAGAGCTCCCCATTTACCAGATTATGACATTATGTATTCGCTTGGATGTTTAGCCCCTTACAACAATAAAATGAATATCCTTCAATATTTGACAATGTTGGAACATTTAAAACGTACACTAAATAATACACTCAGTCTGATAATCTTATAAAGATCGCTTGCATATTTTGATGATAAAAACTGATCAAGTAATAACGCAGATATAAATATATAGGCCAAGTAGATTTTAATGCGAAACATTCATTTAATTCAATTCATAATTTGCTTTTAAATGTAGATGCCAAATTATGGAAGTCTCTGGTAAAACGGTGTTAAAAAACAAAAATTTAAAACTGTGCAATTTCTGTGAAGATTTTGATGTTACAACATATGCCGATGGGTTCTGCTTAGAATGCGAAGTCTATACTTGTGACACATGTTTTCAAAAGCACAAAGGGCGAAGAATTAATAGAAATCATTCCTTAGTTAATGTTGAAGAGTCAAATTCAGTCAAAATAACGGTTGATGATGCGTATGAAACTTGTCAATATCACAAAGGAGAACTTGTGAAATTTTATTGCTCAAAGCACGACCAAGTTTGCTGTGGAGATTGTGGGGTGTTAAAACACAATGAATGCAAGTTGGAGTTTATCAGCAACAAAGCTGCTGCCTTTGAAAACAGTCAGGACAGTAAAACTTTAATGGCGGATTTAAACAAATGCAAGAAACAGGCTGAAGATAGTTTATCATTGGTAGCGAACAACAGACAACAGCTGTCCAAATATTATGAGAAATTTGTTTATGACGTGGATACATTTGCGGTAGAAGCTATTGAGCGAATAAACATGATGAAAAAAGAGGTTCTTGATCAAGGCAAGGACGTTATGTTGAACGACAAGAGAAAAATGGATGATATTCAAAAGGAGAGCGAAGATTTGATAGCTGCAATATCACATCAAATCAGTCTTGTAGAGTCTAGAAAGGATCAACCTAACAAATTCTTTGTTACGTCACTACTAGTAAAGCCAGAGTTGAAAAGGACACAGCATAATATTGATATTATAAGGAAGAAAAACGCTGTTACCAAATATATATTCAAGCGAGATCAAACACTAGAGGAAACAATGCAAGAAAACAGAGGGATTGGGATGCTCCTTGAACAGAAGGAAACAACTGGTATGTTATATTCGTATACTTTAAAGCTTTTTTATGATTACATCTAAAAGGTATATTAAAACCTAGAAAATTTATCCCACAGTTTTTATAAAAAACGCTTCCTGTGTTTTTCGCGGGCTTTTTATGATTGTATTCAAAGCACCCCTTAATATTTAAGGTGCCCTAACTGCCCCTTTCAGGAAAACTGAGATTATGGACCCAGGGACAAAAGCTTTTTATGTTTTTGAAAAAAGGCACCAAATTAATTTAAATTTAAAAATTTTTAAAAGGGGGGGAAATACAAAAAATTTTAAAATAAAAATCGACTTTGGATGGTTAATTTTTTGATGGCAACGGGAAGCCAAAACAAGAACAAATACCTTGCAAAATTGAAACAAATTAGGTGTTGCTGCCGAAATAAATGATTGTATCTTTCGGACGGACTGATAAGGTTTTGGATCTCTTATTGGTATCTATCCAAATATTTTGGTAAGCATACCGGACAAGAACATTGTTTCCAGTTTTTCACATACGAATATTAAATGAAATTTTAGCCATTTTAACAATGTGATTTCTTTATCAGTTTAATTTTGTATAATGATGAAAATATCCCGAACAGCTGAAATATAGATTAAATTGAAATACACAGTACAATTCAAGAAATTATATAGAGAACAGATCTTTGTTTCGATTTTCTTTTTTATTCAAGGATAGCTTTAGTCAATGGATGGCTAGACTCCATTTTATGTCATTCTTCAAATATAAATTAAGGTTAGCTTAATATATGGTTATAATTGTTAAATGTTAAATGTTAAATGTCCATGTTCTAAAGAATATATCTCATATTAAGTTGTAAAGAAAGGAAGCTTTTTTATTATAATGGTCCTCGCTTTTTCAACATTTTATGCTTAATTGGAAAAGGATTTTATTTAGGTTCACTTAAAGTGTCTTGAAGAATCGAACCTCATATGATCCGCCAGCTCCATCTTATAAACGATTAAGAAAGACGTTATTACACAGAAACATGTTATTTTGGAAACTATGATATTTTCCTTCTGTAGAAGTGTATATTACTAATTCTAATGTAAAGCAAGTGATAAAATGGACTTACAATGTATCATATGTTTCATTAGCTACTAAATAAAAAGGTACAGAACTCATGATCCCATTTCAGTCTTGACATAAAACTGTAAGCAATTTTAGGGCATTGTTTGTACAATCGGAGCAATTCGTATGGAACGCCGTGACTGTCTTATGTAATCAAAGTTTTTTGTTATTTTGTGAAACGATGATATTATTTTGTCGTTTGAGCGTGTTAACATGTGCAATTTACATCATGTCTTGTCAAAGGAAAATGCTGACTTGTACAAACAACAATTTAACTTGTCAAATGATATTGATGACATGTGCAGACAACATCCTAACTTGTCAAAGTATCGTGATGGCTTGTGCAAACAACATGTTAACTTGTCAAAGTATAATGATGACTTGTGCAAATGACATGGTAACTTGTCAAAATGTAATGATGACTTGTGCAAACGACATGTTAACCTGTCGAATTATTGTGATGACATGAGCAAACAGCATGTTAACTTGTCAAAGTGTCATGATGACTTGTGCAAACGCCTTTTTAACTTGTCAAAGTATAATGATGACTTGTGCAAACGACATATTAACTTGTCGAATTATCGTGATGACATGTGCAAACGTCATGTTAACTTGTCGAATTATCGTGATGACATGTGCAAACAGCATGTTAACTTGTCAAAGTATCATGATGACTAGTGCAAACAGCATGTTAACATGTCAAATTACCATGATGACTTGTGAAGACAACATGTGAACTTGTCAAAGAATCGTGATGACTTGTGCAAATGACATGTTATCTTGTATCATGCTGACATGTCAAAACGTACTGTTAACTTGTCAAAGTATTATGATAACTTGTGCAAATATCATGCTAACATGTCAAAATTCCATGATGACATGTGTAAACAGCATGTTAACTTGTCAAATTATCGTTATGACATGTGCATACAGCATGTTAACTTGTCCAAGTATCATGATGACTTGTGCAAACGACATGTTAACTTGTCCAAGTGTAATGATGACTTGTGCAAATGCCATGTTAACTTGTCAAAATTTCATGATGACATGTGCAAACAGTATGTTAACTTGTCAAACCATCGTGATAACATGTGCAAACAACATGCTAACTTGTCAAAGTATCATGGTGACTTGTGAAAGCGACATGTTAACTTGTCAAAATTTCATGATGACAAGTGCAAACAGCATGTTAACTTGTCAAGGTATCGTGATGACTTGTGCAAATGATATGTTATCTTGTCAAGTTATCATGATGACTTGTACAAATAACATGTTAATTTGTCAAAGAATCGTGATGACTTGTGCAAAACACATGTTAATTTGTTTAGGTATTATGAGCATGTCATCACAATAATTCGACAAGTTAACATGCTGTTTGCACATGTCATCATGACATTTTGACAAGTTAACATGTCGTTTGCACAAGTCATCATGACATTTTGACAAGTTAACATGTCGTTTGCACAAGTCATCATGATACTTTGACAAGTTAACTTGTTGTCTGCACATGTCATAATGATTATTTGACAAGTTAACATGCTGTTTGGACAAGTCAGCATTGTCTTTAGACAAGATATGATATAAATTGCACATGTTAATATGCTTAAATGAAAAATAATATCATCATTTCAGAAGATAGCAAAAAAATATTGATAGCATAAGACAGTCACGGCGTTCCATAATTTCGGCTATAAAAGATAATACATGTACCATCGGATTAAACGTACTAGTAGGTCCGCTTCGTTGTTTTCAGAGGGTGTAATCTTCGATAATGTAAGACTAATGTATAAATTTGGCATCGAAAGAATAGAAAATGTCTTTTATGGTAAATCCTGATTAAATAAAGGTCTGACAAAAATAAATCAATAATCAATTTAGGAATGTACACTGATGACAAATCCGACTTTACTGTCAATGGAAAGACGTTTATAATATTCTTTGTTTCTACAACTATAATTGAATGATGCACTTTTAACTTTTGTATCTGTAAATTTACTTGATTATGGTAGACATTTACTAAATAATAATAATATTAAAATAAACTTAGTCATTAACTTCATTAAATTTCTTTTTGTTAACATGTATATGTTCTTAACGTGGATTAGACCAAATACCGTTTGTGTATTTTTACAATTATCGAGATTCTTATTCGAAGTAAGATGCGATTGTTGTATAATTCCTTATTATATTAAGTATGGTAATTTACTAATGGAATTCTTTATTCTTATTCTCGTTTTTTACCAATTTAACAAGGGTGACATTGTCCCAAAATATTCCCGTCACAAAAGCTTTAGGTGGAGATTTTGGCGATAAGAAGGGTGGCAAACAAGTTAGTCCCTATACATATTTTCGTATTTTATCTGCAATTCTACTTCTATGTGTGACACTGGCCTTGGATGCAGCGAACTGAATTTTATGTTAGATCCTCGCAATGATGACAATTTGTGCAAATTTGTATAAAAACGCTAAATGCATGCAGAAGTGTTTAACATTCTTCTATGCATGTAGGAGATATGTTCCAGACAAAATCTGGATATTTGATCATCTTATGTCACCTTGCCCATGCATATATTTATCTAAATTACATGTCTCACACCATAGTCATGATAATAACCATTTGTATTACAATCCCTCTATAAATAATGACTAAATTGTCTCTATACACATTTTCACATTTATATCTGAAAGTTGACCTCTAAGTGTGATCTTGACCTTGGCTGCAGAGTCCTGACTTTTGTCCGCGTAACTCCGTCTTACCATGGTGGACATATGTGCCAATTATACAATCCTCCAGTAAAAAGTCTTGCTCCTGACAAGCATGCTTTAATAAACTTCATATGTGACCATAACCTAGAGACCTGATTTATGCGTGCAGCAAAACGCCTCATGGTGTTGAACATTTCTTATGAATTATTTTAAAAAATCCATGCAGGTAAAAGATATGCTCCAAACAAAATCTGGAAATGTCATCCTCTTAAATGACCTTGGCCTTGCCAAATTAAATATGTCCCAGCAAAGTCATGGCAATGACAACTTGTTTTACATAAATCATGACTATATGGTCCCTATACATATCTTCATATTGTTACCTGAACTTTGAACTCTGTTTGTGAACTTGACCTTGGCCTTCGGGACCTGGATTTAAACGCGACACTTTGCCTTACATTGTTGAATATTTGTGCGAAGTAATATTGACATCTCTATACATGTAAAATTTCCTCCGGACAAGCATTTTTTCAATGACCTTTAACTGTAAGCTTGACTTTTGACTAAGAGGACTGGTTTATGTGCGCGACACAGTTTCTGATACTGGTGACCATTTCTATACACAGTCTCATTAAAATCCATTCCTGTGTATAGGGGTTATGCTCCGAAAAATATTGGACGCCGAAATCGGCAATATTTAGAAGATACTATATCAAAATTTTATTACTACTATATTTTGTTAATGCTTAGTTTTCACATATATAGTTTGTAATTATATTCAAAGACCGTGCAATGTCATTGTATTCTATTATAATTATACATGACTCGATATATTTTCGTAGTCTATATTTAATGATTTATGTTTATCATATGCACATGTTTTGAAAAACTGATAAAATTCCTTTATCACAAATACTTCTGAAGTATAGCATCATTTATATATAGTCTCGGTCAACGTTATCAAACAAATAGTACTAATTACTTAAGTAACAAAAACAATAATTGACGCTCTGATAGTATAAGAATAAATGATTCGTAAAGTTCATTTTTATTAATATAATTTTCAGGTAAACGAGATGAAATCGAGTTCAAGGAAACTGATTTAGTTAATAAAGCCCAAAGTAAAGATCCTTTACCAAAGGTAAGAATATAAACATATGATTATTACGAAAACGTAGTTCGCTTCAATTTTAAATTTAACATATTGAAATATGGCATATTAGGTGTCACAAGATATCAATTTTCCAACGCTGCTTGCACTAGAAAACAAAATAGATCACAAGATATCAATTTGTCAACGCTGCTCGCAGCAGAAAACAAAAAAGAGAAAAAATTGGAATTCCTTAAGAACGTCTTAAACGACAAATCTGAAACTGTTACAGGCTAGGTTTTATTGAGCCTGTTCATGGACGGTGCTGGAAAATGCAAGTTACCGTCCATGCCCCTTAACATCGGCTTAAGCAGAATTCAACAATTAAACATGAAAACTGTGAAATTTTGAATTTAGAAATACTAGTATCCCAAATGTGTTCATACGGCGGTTATAATGAAACCTCCATTGTGACACTTTCCATGAAAAACGGCGAATTAATGGTCCCCAAGTAAAAGAAAGCGTATGCCCTAAACGAGAAAACAATAGGCGAGACTAAACAAAATGGAAATTTGGAAGGGAGTTAGAAGTTATGACGCCGGCATGTCACAGATACGACGTCAATAGATATATTTAAAAAGTAGTCACCATATCCTAAGGGTGCTTATACATTATTCTAAGGGTGCTTATACAATATCAAGTAGGAATCCTGTTACGTCTCAAGTTGAAAAAGGTAATTAACAGATGGAAATTAAAAATACCACTAACATAAAATAAGTTTACACACAACAATAACGTCGTTTTGAACAAATCCTTAGAAAGCTATTATAGCATTATTATCATTTTAATACATGCATATCCATAAATATACGTTTTAAGGTGAAGAATTTTAATATACTTATTTTTTTAGTTATTTCAGCAACTGAAATATAGTTGTCAAATATAAAATTCGTGAAAGACAAATGAATACGTAATTCTTGCAAAAGGTGCCACGCCTCCTGTAGTGTTCGTTCCCGTTTCCATTTGCTACGTAACACACAAATAAATCGCCGTTCAGCCATGAATACAGAAATGATATATAATTCTTGCCTTATTTCTTTATTGTTTATGGTAAACACATAAAGCAAAAAAACAAAAAACACTTGTTTTACTCTACCATTCCGTTCTAGTCAAATTATTGTTACGTGCTAAGATAGATTTTTGTTCTAGGTCAGAATCTTGGAGATATTGCCCATAAGAAAAAAATATCACAATAACTAAACGCGTATTACATTGTATTACAAATAGGTTGACTATTTCTGCTTCTTAGTTAGTGCATCAATCGGCAAAAATAAGTCGCTACTTGTGTAATTAACAACAGTTACTCGCTACACATTAAAATTGATGTCTATAAATGTTTTGATTAATGAATTATATATTATTAAACGGAATTTACTCCGTCGACTGCTTTGCTTTAAAACAGACTATAGGTGACCCCCTATATTATAGATATGATGCAATAAAAACTCTAATAGAATTAATATCGCCCGGTAGAACGCATTTATTTAGTTTTTGTCTTTAAATGCAAGTTTCGGAAAGAAAATAAATACACTCTTATATTTACTTGATTCTCTAATAAAAATTGACATGTAGCAAAAAATATTGCAATTTGCTGTGTTTATCCTGCAAGAGGCTAAAGACTAGTACTGAGTTCGTACATTGCAGATAAATTTTACATTGCGTAGTAAGGGTTTGTTTGTTATTTTTGTTTTGTTATGGATGTTCATTTATTGATTCCCTCGATAATGCGACCTATCTTTCTGGACAGACAAAAATGTGACATTTAGATAAAAAATAGAAGTACCAGATGGTGTTTCTTGCGCATTACATCCGAATCTATAACCACATCAGTTTTGCTGTGAAAGTACAAAAAATGAAAACAGCAAGGTCTTTGAACCGCCTCTTCATACTACTGAATGAATGTCCACCGATTGCAATAGACACTGGTCTTGCTAAAAGGAAGTTAAAGCATATGCTAATATACGACTAAAAACACATTTGTATACTAGTGTGTCCTGCGACACTCATATTTGCAGCAATTACACTTGAATGTAAAAGTTTTGTCCTTCTAAGGACGAATTTAGTTTTATGGATAAGCGTATTTATAGATATAAATGCTATCAGCTATAATACATGTAATAACATTTTATAGCTTTGATCTTACTACCTTAAAATGTCATATATGTATATCAAAAAAGAAAAAAAAAGAAACACGAAATATAAAATTTTAATTCTAGACCATTTTCAAATCAAAATAAACATTTCCTTTACGAATGCATGAAATTTAAAAAAAACTGATGTAAGTTATAAAGTTTAAAAACAGGTTTACACATTACAATATATGAAAATACTGCGTCATAGAAGCACAGACATTTTCTCTTATGTTGAAACTGAGAATAATAATTAAACAGATTCTGTGAAATATGTGATATTTTCAGACTTACTGAGATATCATTCTGCCCAGTTTCTAGATGGATTTCGTGTTTTAACAACTGTGTTAGGCATCAGGTCGAATTACCACCTGGTCGTTTTGAGTGGAAATGCCTCTAAAACATACACGTACACCCATTGAACCATTTGAAGATTGACATACATTATGAGCCTCTCTCTCTCTTAGATATCATCAGCAGTGGTTATTTTCATTTCGAAGAAAGAACTGAAAGCACATAGGAGTTGGTCTTGCTGTATACCACATCAATAGTCTAAAGAACAAAAGCGATGATGGTCAAACATTATAAACAGTTATTGTATCTGTACAAGAAACGACAAAAACTAGTTTTCTGAACGTTAAACGTGTGAACATTACTTTAAGCAGGTTTGTAAACTTTTTCATAGGTATGGGCATCCCAGCTATCTCGGAGACAAGCTTAGAATATACTTAGAAAAAAACCTTTTGTTCTGAAAATTATATTCTATACATGATCTGGATTTTAAAGTTATTATTCGATCCAGGATGTCCCCGATAAGAACTAATGCAGGAATGTGTATCTACAGTTGAAAACATACTACGCAATAGCATCAAATAGCAATGTATAAGACAAGTATTATTTTAGTTTTAATCGTTAGTAAAATCAAAGAACGAGCATTGATGCATAAAACAGATTATCCACTAAGAACTGCTCCCGTTTGAATGATTCCTTCCACTATAAAAGAAATAATTGGTCTTTGGAAGGTGCCTCCGTGGCCGAGTGGTTAAAGTCGCTGACTTGAGATCACAGGTCCCTCACCACTGTGGGTTCGATCCTCACTCGGGTCGAAATCTTTCATGTGAGGAAGCCATCCAGCTGGCTTACGGAAGGTCGGTGGTTCTACCCAGGTGCCCGCTCGTGCCTGAAATAATGCCCGGAGGGGCACCTGGGGTCTTCCTCAACCAATAAAGCTGGAAAAAATCGACGAAAAATCTCGGCGGGACGCTCTAGGATGACCCGACTTGAGTGTACGGTCGCCCATATGGGCTTTCCGGCGGCGACCTTAAATAAACGCATAAAAAAAAATGGAAGGTGCAATAGCACTCGTGAAGCAGTCGGCCTGTGATTTTCAAGTCATTTTAGGGTATACAATTCCTGGACTTTAACAATTATTTCAAGATTTAAACATTATGTCTAGACAAAGCAAGAAACAAGAAAAAAGTTTACAGAGTTGTTATCGCATTATTTCTGAAATAACCCTGATAATTTTGGTGTTCTCCCAATAACTTCACCTCTGCCTATTTTAAGAACAATGCAGCAGAGTGGAACCGCCGATGGTTGTTTTTAAATTCAAAATCGCACCCTTATAATGTTTAAATGGTGAATTCTGCTTTTGCCATTTCAAGTTGGCGTGGACGGTTGTTGGGTATTTCCAATACTATGATATTGACTAATGAAACCAAACTTTGTTTAACTTTATTTTATTGCAATATTAGCGTGGTTTGTACCAATTGAGACCGCAAAATGACGCCCCGAACATTCCTACAGAGATGTTATATTCCATATCTTCGAAGATCATTCAGTAGGTAGTTATTGTTGTGTTTGTAGTTTGTGGAGTTCATTATAAGTGCTCTATTTCTAGTTTGGTGGTTCCAGTATTCCTTCTTTGATAGTATATAACAACCTTAAACTGACATTACGCTTATGTTTTTTTATTGTCAAGTTGAGCTGAATGCACTTACTATTTAAAGAGAATATAACTGTTATAAAAGTGATTGACCAATAGCTGAAAATGTTTAGGGCAAATATGAATCTGCCAAAAAATCAAAAGACTGCCCCTTGTAATAACTAAGTCTGATGGATGTTTACAGAAATTTCCTTGTGCCAAATGAATTATTAGTGTTAATGCGAAGTTAGTTATAATATTGAAAGGAATTATGGCAAAATGTAAATTTATTTTGACTTTCACATGTGCAATAACCATGGATTGGCACAATTGTACATGCAGATATGTTGCCTGTTTTAAAAATTTGTCTCGTGTGACGCCTTATCTGTCATATGCAGGCTTCACAATATTTGACCCCCATTATAAATTATTGTTTTGATAGTTTTGCATTTTGCTTTCTCGTTAACGATAGAATCCTCCCTTTACTTGGGGACTATACGCCGGTAGTCATGGAATTGCACGAGTGTTAGTTAATCAAGTATTCCATGATAACTGCCATATTATCACATCAGCGGGTATTTCTAAATTAAAAAATCAGCATTTTCGTGGTTGACTGTTGAAATCTTGTACTTATAATCAATTGAAAGGGAGCGTTGACAATAACTTGTAATAACCAATATCGTCCATGAACAGGTCTCAATCAAACTGAGCCTGCGACATTTTCAATTTTACCGTTTCAAAACAGATTATTACCAAATTAGTCATTTAGAAATATAATGGAATTAAAGCCATTGTTCCTATATCAAAAGAATATATCAGCTTCATAATTCTTTGCCTACGTTTGTCTGTAAATGATCAAATTTAGGCGGTTAAACTGTTTTAAGGAAACAGGAGTGTTTCAAATCATATGATGTTTTTGGAGATTGTAATGGTAATTGTTTTAGGAGGTGCAAGAAAACAGATCGGAACCTTCTTCAAATACAAAAGATGTTTACCATAGCGAATCAGGGGGATGCTATAAATTTAGCAACACACTGGTGAAAGTTTATAAAGGGGATATTTTAAACATCCCTGTTGATTGTATCGTAAATGCAGCAAACAAAAACTTATCACATGGTGGAGGTGTATCCGCAGTGATTGCAAGAGCAGCAGGTTATAGCCTAACAAAAGAAGGGGATGATTATATTGCTCAACATGGCGAAATTCCAGTTGGTCATGCTATTGCAACAACTGCTGGAGTTCTCCATTATAAATGTGTGATTCATACAGTCGGTCCAAGTTGGTATGATTATAAAAGTCGTTCTCATGATGATGTTCAAAGATGTAAAGATGATCTCTTTCATGCCATTTACAACTGTTTCGTAATTGCTGAAAGAAGGGGTCTGAAAAGTATCGCAATTCCAGCTATAAGTTCAGGTTTGTATAACATGTTTGTTATAGAGGACATTTGCGTGTCAGTACGGGTAGTTTGAAACCAAAAACCAAATGAAATTAGGAAAATACACACGGATTTTGTAGTAAAATGAGTGTTATAGAAGAATGGTAAGTCAAATGACTTTAAAATTATATTTATATATTATTCAATTTAATACGAAATACGGTAAATTATGTTCTGATAAAATGTTAATTAAAAAGTCTGTTCTGAGGAATTCCTTTACACATATGTAACAGGTCGGCAAAATAATCAGCTGGATCGTTTTAAATTAATTAAAAGTTGAATAATTAAGTATAAATAAGCTTAGTTTTTACTTGATATTGAATTTGCTTACTTAAGCGGCAATAGTAGCTATAAATAGACTGTATTTTTCGGTTATTTATTGGGTTTATCATCACATATTTTTGGTGGTATTGTTTGTACGAAACGTGCCTATGTGGGCAAAAAGCAAGAATAAAGAGAATATTACTGTGAATTAAATCTTCATGAAGAAAAATGAATGAATGACAACCAAGCATGATATGTTATTTTGAAAGAAAATGAAGAGCTACTGTCATGACAAGCTCGGCGGGCCGGCGTCAGCGTCGTTAAACCTTTTGATTAAGGTCTCGTTTACAGTCAATAAGTTCAAAACTTATATGACATCTTTTTATACGCCCGTTTCAAAAACGGGTCATATTATAGTTTCCCCCTGGCAAACTAACGGGAAGGCGGTGGTTGGGCGGGCTGCGTCCAATTTTTTTCCGGAGCATATCATCTTCACGCATGTAACTTTATAGAAATGTTCACCACTATGAGAAGATGTGCCGCACACATGAAACAGGTCTCTAGGTCAAAGGTCACTCTTAGAGGTCAATACAAACGCTTTTCTAGAGCAAAACTTGTACATGCATAGAGGAATTTCAAAATAATTTGGCACACATAATCAACAATGATAGGCAGAATGTAGCGACATCATTTAGGTCCCTTTGATCAAGATCAAGGTGACATATAGGGGTCAAATTTCAGATAAAAGTATGACAATTTGTATTCGGACCATTTAGTCATTATTTATTGAGGGATTGAAACACAAATGGTCATAATCATGACTACTGGTGTGAAACATGTGATTAAGATTAATTAATGCAAGGTCCAGGTCACATTATATGATGGTCAAGGTCACTATAGATAATAAAAGATAGATATTTTGTCTAGAGCATATATCCTACACATATAGAGGGATTCTAAGGAAACTTCATAACAATGTTTACCACTATTAGAAACAGTGTCATGCGCATGAACTGTGGCTCCCGGTCAGAGGTCAAGGTCACACTTAGAGGTCATTGAAAATCGCTCTTCCGGAGCAAAACGTTAACATGCATAAAGGGATTTCAATATTTTTTAGCACAATTGTTAATCGTTGTAAGGCAGAGTGTCGCCTGCAAATTCAGGTCCTTGGTGCGAAGGTCAAGGTCACACATAGGGGTCAAGATTCAGATAAAAATATGAAAATGTGTATTCCGACCATTTAGCCATTATTAATTGAGGGATTGAAACACAATTGGTCATTATCATAACTTCTGGTGTGAAACATATGAAGGTTAATATATGCAAGGTCAAGGTTATAAAAGATGTAAAAATATAGAAAAGAGCATATCTCTTTAAGCGACATAGAATGTGATGTCAACATATGTTTAATTTATTTGCATGTTGATTAAGGCCAATCATTACCTTGCATATAGGTAATTAAGGATTTGCTTGTTCCGTATTCTTGGACCCCAGTTCTTTACTAGTACTAGTCACACAGAGAGAAGTGTAGCTAGATTTTCCAGGACAGCTCTTATATATATCTTGAAATAATGTTGACCGGTCATTTTTTGTTTACGGTTTCATCATTATACTAGTTTTGTGAAGGTTATGATTTTTTTAAAACGATTGAACTCGTGTATATATATATATATATTTACCCAGAGCTAAATTTTATTACTGGCGTTAAAGATAACAAAATGTACATATTGATTGGGGGGATTAAAGTAAATCTATTGTTATTTTTGTCATGATAAAATTAGGATCTTCCAAACAGTTTTAAATGAAATATAGACAATACTTACATAAAACTATCAAACAGTATCCCTTTTTGGTATCATTAAATAAATATTGATTTATTTTTTGTATTGCTCTTACAAACCAACCGGCTGAATTTCTTTATTGGTGGGTCAGCATTGAATTTGAAAAAAAAATCATATTTTAAGGAAAATCTATTAGAAATTTCAAAAAAGTTGAGATACAAACAATATTTCTCCAGCATTGCTGCCTTTTTTGTTTGTTTTATATACATAGACAAATTATACTTATTTTTATACGGGCCCACCCTTCAACTTCAAAAGAAAATTCTCTCCGTAGGTGGAACTAGCGATGTACCAGCAACAGGTTTTTGAAGTTATGCCCGATTGGGATATAGATATCGAAGCAAAACTCATTATAATTATAATGCCAACAACATGAATATCATATGATACCATGTAATGTTTAATTTTAAATGAGGAATTCGTTTAAGTTGTTCATAATATACTTAAGGAAAAGTGTACATGTTTGATTTAGTAGTAAAATGTTTTCAAAAATATGTATCGAATTGTTTCGTAATGGTCTATATTCTTAAAGATACTTATGCCTAGACTATAATAAGGGCTTTTTGTTTCATTTTTCTTGAAAATGATATTCTAGATTAAAAAATCATTAAAAGCGATTTAAGTGTATTTTTTGTGTCTTTTTATTAGGTATATTTGGGGTACCCATAGATATATGTGTGGAACAATATGCAAGTGCCATTATTTCATATTGCAAAAAAAGTTAACCCAGCTCAACTAAACGAAATACACTTCGTCGACATCAAACCTGAAACTTTGAAAAAAGTTCAGCATACATTCATTGCTAAAATGACCAAAGAATATCATAACGAATTAAAAAGCAGCGGAGAAGGTTTAGACAGTGTAAGATATACCAGTCATGAAGCAAAAGTAAATGAATATATTAGAGATTTGCCAGAGCCACTTGTATATGAAGAAGGTTGGAAGCAAATTGTTTTTTGCTTCCTTGAGTCAGAAAAGCTAAACATTTACTGCGTAAAAGACATATTTTCTGTGAAAGTTGAAGGAATAGTTGTATCAGTAAATAAAAATGGGAAGTGTGGTGCTATTGGACAAGCACTTCAAAACAAAATACCAAAGTCTTACTTACCTAATTTCAAAAGTGAACTTGAAAGAAAAATGAATAAAAGATCCAAGACAGGAGATGTTATAGTAAATGGTGGATACAGTTGTGGTTATCAAGCAGTACTTTTTGTAATGTATCCATAGCTAGGAAAGCTAGACGTATCTAAAGCATCAAGATGAAAAGCGACAGACAAGCTGTTGATGTTGAGAATGGGACATCACATCAAAAATGTTGTATTATATGTGCTCAGTCAAAGAGTAATAAACTTTTATGTTAACTGTACAGTTTTAACCACAGCTTGTGGTGTCGCTGAGAATAATGTGAAGTTGAAGACTTTGTTTCATATATGAACCTAGATTTCGGCAATAATGTCAAAACCAATGTCGTTGCTTAATTCTTAAATATTTCTGTTACTAAATATAATGTTTGTCAATAAATCAATTAATAAATGGAAAACTTTACGTTTCGCACAATAACCTTATTTGTGTTTGCAAACATGAAGAAACATATTTTAGCCCGTTCCATCTTTAGACAGTCTTGGCAGGCAGTGACCATACGTCCAGGACATCTACGGCCTAGTATACTTGACTTGTGAAGTATTAATAAGAATGTACTTTGATTTCCACATAGCCCACATTTCTATTTTAACTAGCATAGTTTCGAATTATAAAGACAATGTAAAAAACCATTATACTCGTTTTGAACTTAATTTTAACTTAATTTACATTACACTTCAGTTGAATGTATAGACTGAAATGTTCTTGTCGGCTAATATACACCTCTCAAATTAATAATTTTTTAGCCTGAAACTTTACTCCTCCTTTTCGGGTTACTTTCGCCGACGATATAAATATTCCTTAATCTTTGGTTCTTTTATAATAACGAGAAAAGAGATAATAAAAAACTTGTAAAGAGAGATAATAAAATATAAGCAAGTAGTTTACTGTTTTAGACACTTCACTTTCTCTCACTGTTTTGTATACACAATATCTGTTGGATCAATATGTGTGATTTTTTAACAATATGTTGTTATTCATTGGGATAGATCATTTGTTTTAAATAAATTTTATACAGTCTTTATTATTTGGAATTTAAGTATAGTTGTTGATTTTTTAACAATGTTTGCTAAACAGACGTTTAGAATGATAAATTAAATTTGCTAAATGTTTGATAAAAAGTGTTTGCTTTGTATCTGTAAAACAGTGCATTTAGTTATGAAACAAAATCCAGGGCACTTAGCTATAATAAGTGTCAATTGAAACGTTATTTCGAAATATAGAAATTACACGATAAATGTCATTATTTGATAATCTGTGGGAGGTTGTTTTCTAAGCGTTTTTAATTATTCGTTTTATGCGTGAAATATTTCACACTTGGTAAACATAAAGAAGTAAATAATTGCTAAAGATTGGAATTTACAAGTGCTCACTTTGAAAAGTCTTCTTATTTCACCAGATTCAAACAATGATGATGAGGTTCAATTTGCTGCAAATTGCTTTTTGGAGAGTTACCTAGATTACTGTAAGCAACAAGTGACTGAAAAGTATGCATTGCAAATGGCAATAACAATTGTATGCAAGTCAGATCATTGTCATGACCTTGTATATGAAGTCTTCATGAAATATATGCAAGACGTAAAATACCGAGGTATTTATATTTTTTTTTGCATTTGTACCGTGTTTAATTAAATGTATGCGTTTAAAAGTCTGTAAAAATTGCACCGTTGTGTCTGTTAAGTGGAGATCTCTCGAGAACAATGTTAACACAATTTAATGGTTCGACATCAGACTACGTGGTTTGATCGAGTCATTTTAATAAGATTCAGTGAATAGTGATACATCTTTCACATACTTTAATAATCGATGATTTTAATGATCATGAGATCTATATTTGAACATTATGATAAATCTGGCAAATGTCAGTTTTTTACCCCTGTGTTTATAATTCGTCCGTTGACCAGAGCACTTAAAATGTTTTCAATGTGTATACCAAAAAGATTTAATAATTACTTAAGTATAAATCATGCAATCCAAATACAAATTAGCAACAGGCAAATAAATACTTATCAATATCTGATTTCATAATAAATGTAAATTAAGCTATGCTTTAATTTTTTAGGTGTTTATTGATATACACAATCACCAAATATCACGATAGGGTGATTTTGCTGCAACAGGAGTGTTTGGAATTACATCATAAAACAATTGAAGAATATTAGATATATATATGCTTGAAAAAAGTCATGTGCATTATGTAAAACAGCAAAACAAAACAATGTATGTAGCTAAAGTGTGTGCCTTTTTTAAATATCAACAGCTGTAAAATTATTCATTTTAAATTGAATATACGTACTGTACTTCTTTGCATTTAATATAATACTCGACGCTTCTTGCATCCATTCCTTTTTGACTTTCTATAAAGTGTTTCACATTTTAAAATGAATTAACTGTCAATTGATCATATTAACTTTTTAGGCAAGCGCAAGTCATTGTGGATACGCATAAATTGTATGAAATGTGTCAAAATATGCAAAGTAGTTGCTAGTTAGAAAAAAAGTTTGAAGTTGGGTAAAACACTAAAGCAAAGCCAGTCATAGTTTGCATGAAGCATGCGAATCATAAAAGAAAATACATTATTTTGTAATAACTGTTGATAGTTTTCTTTAACTCCAAATACATTTAATTGAACTTTTAAATTGTGAACTTAGTCATTCAGTATTCTCTAAAAGTCAACATTTTGTGCATATGTTACTTTATACAGTAAATTAATAAAACGGATTATTCGAATAAATAAATATATTTTTGGCGATTTCACCTAAATTGTCTTTACAATATATTTACTAATAGGCACATGTATTTGCTTCATTGTTTACTATATCTATATATACATCTATTGATAATGTACTCGTCTTAGTGTATCAATATAATAGAAAGTAGTTTTTATTAAAATGAGTAAAGGTAGGTGTTGAACCTTCGCATGTCTTAATTATTTTTTTTAAAGACTAAGTGATTTTACATTGTAATTACTAAATGTTTTGGACCAAGTGTATGGTACAAAGTGATGCTATTATCTAGTACCAAAATTTGCCAATTGTTTGTACCAAGTATTTGTTGTACCAAAATTTATTAAAAGATTAATATCAATTTGTAAAACTGGCTTCGTATATTAAACGTACAAATTCAAAGGTGTTGTGTAGGTTTGATTCTGTATTGACATTCTAAATTCAGGGTATAGAAAATTCAGTAGTAACTATAAACAAAATAACATACGTTAGAAGTGACGTTGACGTTAGATAGCGCGGTAAGACGTAACATATCTTATACCATAAATATATAATTATGTAGTAAGGTATCTTGCGAACACAAGTATTAGAGAATTATGAGTACTTTTTTGAAGTATTATGAATGGTACAGTTTTCATTATTAATTCCTCAATCGATATTATTGCAAATGGTTACCTAAAATCCCTTGTAGTGCAATGTTATCTTTTTAATTAACGGATTTTTCAACAAGGTCACATTAATTTTTGATTCAGCACTGTTGCATTGTACAAATTTCATTCAATTCTTTAAATGCATAGTATTTAGCTACTTATTTCATCAGTTTATCTACATGCTGGCATTTGTGTGGTTTATGACACTGAACTCATATACATTTCTATTATTTTTACGTGTGTTTGTTTCTTTTTATTATCCAACTGATTAAAGTAGAATTACTTTTTTGTTTATATGTGAGTAATGTATGACATAAACATGCAAAGTTAAGTTGTTTACTTGATCTTGGATACATATTCGTATGATTCTTAGTTGATTTTATATAAAGTTTGACACAATATTTCCCAATTTGTTAACGCTTTAAGTGTGGTTCGATCATACTTTCCTGTTTTCAGCAAACAGTCTTATCTTTTTCTGGCTCTTATCTTTTTCTGGCCTATATAGACATTTTGCTGTTGTTTCATTTTCAAACTTGCAGGCTTTCTATTACTATTATTTGAAATTTGAATTCATTTTAAACGTTAATCAAAACAAGGAAAAAAATGTTTATAAACAGAGACAAAATTTTCTAATTGTTCACATATCTAAAACTGTTTTGCGTTACTTATGTCTTTGAAGGTTCGATAAATAGAGAAAGATTTTGATAATTTGACTCAACAATATTTCCATAAGGAAACATGTGGGTCAATGGTTGGTTTAGGGGCCATGGATGCCCCCCCCCACCCCCATAAAAAATAAAAAAAATAAATAAATAAAAAGAAAAAAGCAAAAATAGCGGTTTAAAATATGAAAATCAGAATTGATGCGGTATGTTCTCATGTTATGCTAATATGTCTATCATCAGCTTTTTCTGTGCAAAACCTGATGTAGACATTAATCTGATTTACGTCAGTTGCTTGCTATATCATTTAGATGTGGGATAATTGCCTTTAAATGTCATGCTATTTTTATATATGTAATCATGTTCATATTTTATATACATATATGCATTCATTTCGTTACTGATTTTTTGGTATGTAAGTATATTTATCTATATGCTTTTTAGCTTATCAAATGATTTTGCACTGCAGTTATTATGCGTATTCTGTTAGAGAAAATTTCTTCTGTAATACACATTGAATATTTGATTACTCTCACTATTTTTTATGCTGATTTTATGTTCATGTATGGTGTTGATATGCAAGTGACAACGTCTACAAGTTTGTTTAAGTTTTGAATTTATCAATACTGGTTTTGTCGATAATGACAAAGGTTTTAAAGAAAGTGAACTTAAAGAAATTGATATTTTCAGTTTTGAAAATGTGGATTTATGAAGAAGACCATCAATTTACATTGAATTAACTTTGCAAGCTTAATTTCAATTTTCTAATTACTTTCCACTGAAAGACCATTACAGGAGCATGTATGATTTATTTACAGTTTTTAGCTCACCTGACCACAAAGTGGTCAAGGTGAGGTATAGTGATGGGGCTATGTCCGGCGTCGTGCGTTGTCAACAATTGGGTTGTTAACAGTCTAGCAGACTGTCACAGTTTAAATGGATCATCATAAAGCTTTGTCAAAATGTTTGTCTCAATGAAATACAGATGAAGTTTGAAGATAGGATATCTCCGGTTAAAAACAAGGTCTTAGGAGCTAAAAATAGAAAAAGCTTTGTTCACACTCTAGTGGCTGCGGTTTTGATCCAAATTTCCTGGAAATCGGTCAGGAAGGTTATTTTGATGATTTATAGGTCAAGTTCGAACATGGGTCATTTCCGGTCAACAACTAAGTCACAGGAGGTAAAAATAGAAAAATCTTGTTAACACTGCAGTTTTGATCCAAATATCCTAAATATTGGTCAGAAATGTTGTTTTAAATATTTCTAGATTAAGTTCGAATATGGGTAATCTTCAGTCAAAATCTAGGCCACAAGGGCTAGAAATAGAAAAAAGCTTGTTAACACTCTAGTTGCTGCAGTTTTGATCCAAATATCCGGGAAATCGGTCAGGAAAGTTATTTTGATAATTTCTAGGTCAAGATAAAATATGGGTCATTTCCGGTCAAAACTAGGTGACAGGAGCTAGAAATAAAAAAAATCGTGTTAACACTCTAGCTGCAGTTTTGATCCCAATTTTCTGGAAATTTGCTAGAAAGGTTGTTTTGATGATTTTAGGTTAAGTTTGAATATGGGTCACCTGGGGTCAAACGCTAGGTGACACTGCCCAAATATGGAAAAACCTTGTTAACACACTAGAGTTCACATTATTGACTCCATTGTCATCAAATTTGGTCAGGATGCAGACATTGCTTAGATGTGATTGACGGTACAGGGGAACGATCTAGGGCCATCATGGCCCTCTTGTTGTTAATGACAATGATATCACTCTTTACATTTTGGTTATGTTAAGCAATCAATCTGATTGAACTTTCATATACATTTACTATTGATTTTATTTACTTTTCAAAATTATTATCTCAATTAAGAAAGATCTTAAGTAGAGTTTTCAGTTTATCCATTATGAGAGCTTATTGGTTGTGTTATTCATAATATATATTGCACACCTGATGGTATTTCAGAGTTACACAATATGCTTACAACAGTCTCCCGCCTTTTCGAAAAAAAGGTCATAAAGAAATAGGCTTCGTCCGTGTCCGTCCGCCTATCCGTCGACGCATTTAGGTGTCTGGTCCATAACTATGTCATATATCAAAGAAATTTGAAATACTTTGGCACAAATGTTTATTATGATAAGATGATGTATTATGCACAAAATCCCTACCTCCAAGGTCAAAGTCACACTTGGTGATTAAAGGTCGACATTGTCTATTTGTGGGTATATCTGGTGTCTGGTCCATAACTTTCCTATCCATGAAGGGATTTTGAAAATACTTCACAATAATAATACTATGTGTCATGCACATACAACAGTCGCCTAGCTCAATGGTCATGGTCAAAGATGAAGGTCAAAGATAAACAAAGTCTGTTAAATGGTATATTTTGTGTCCGGCCCAAAACTTCTTCATACATCAAGGGAGTTTATAAATACTTAGCAATAATAACATGACTTGTCATGCTCAACACCCGGATTCTTATCTCCAAGGTCAAGGCAACACTTAGAGGTCAAATCTTAACATGGTCTTTTATTGAGAATATTTTGTATTTTTCAAGGTTGTTTGCACAATAATGGGACCATGTATCATATGCAACAGCCAAAATCCTACCTTCAACGTGAAGGTCACACTTGAGTGATGGTCTGTTCAAGAGTATTTTTTGTCTCCGGTATATACCGTTTTCATCAATTAAGGGATTTTAGAATAATTTGGCACAAATGGTAATAATAATAAGACAACATACGCCATACCTATACCCCTATAGCAGAGGTCAAAGTCGTACTTGGAGGTCAAAGCATAAAATAGACTGTTACAAGGTGTGTTGCCAAGTCAGGCCTTTGTAATAAAATGTCATTTAGAATTGCCCACATACCTTGTTGGATGACGGGACACAAAATATACCCTATAACAGGCCATATCATGTATTGAGTTTGTATTTGTCACATTTTGTGGCTTTGAAATAGTGATTATAAGTATACAAATGCATTTCTGTTGACACATACACGAGAGTTATTTCATTATATTTCTTTAATGAATTTATTGTTACTGGCATGAATAGATCTAGCATTTATAAAATAAATTGCACTGAAAGTAAAGGACCATACCTCAATCTTTTGAAAAAGCACAATTTTGTGCTTCATGTAAAACTTCCCCTAGGCGGGGGACGTTGGTAACTCTGTCACAAATTCTTGTTTTATCTGAGAAAACTTTAATAAGTATTTAAAAAGATGGTATTTGTCAGATTTATATAGATAGAAGACGAATTATCTGCCTACGATATACCGGTATATGTTTAAATATATATGTTGGTAACTTGGTTATCTAAATCATTAAAGGTCTGTTGTAATATAAACTGTATGCATGTATCACAAAGCCATATATTTGTTCCAGCACAATAAAATGAATAATAGTAAAGAACAAATTGTGTCTCTATTGTTTCCCTTTACAGTTACTTATAAATTGTAGGATTTTAAATATATATTTCATGCAAGCAGCCTCTTATAGTACTAAAATAAAAATTCAGCTGATAAAAGCAACATTTGGTTAAACATCAGTAGCTTTATTGTATGTATAATTCTTTCACTGACTTTTGTACAAATGTTGTAAGCTTGAGTGTATAAGTTACATAAGCAGCAAATATTTTCGACATTTACACAGTTTTCTTTATCTTTAAAAAGGCTATATTCGTATTTAATTACCGAATAAAAGCTGTATTGATATCAATCATATGTGTTTTTTCATTTACGTGGCAAAACTCATGTTGGAAATGAAGAAATTGATGAAGTTATAAAATTGTAAAAGTATTATTTTAGCATTCTTTTTTTCATAACTGTTACAGCTTAATGCATGTTACACATGTCTTAAAGATAAAACAACTGTGGTTTTGCTGAACGGACAAATGATTGCTCAACAATAACATACGTATTATTAGATATAATGAGTGCTTTTTGCCAAGTAAAGGTTATTTGCATTTAAAATTAGTACACTATGTTGAGTATGATACTGCACATAGAAAATGCTATGTCAAACGCCAGAATCCGACATTTATTCATGATAGTAATTACACAAATCTGTTGTTGTTACCTTATATTTATGAATATTTTGAAAAAGAAAAACAGTTGTTTAAAAACGAGTAAAATGTGCATTTAATTTTTAATTTGCTTTGATTAAACGAAAGTAAATCATTTATTACCTATATTACTTATTTGAGATCTGCAGACTGAGGTTATTTCAAAAACAGACTGTAAACTTGAATACATGTATTTACATGTCGATATCTAGACGGATAATAAAAGTAAGCAGAGAATTCGCCGGTAAAATTAAGCTTGTAATAAAAACATGGTCAAAAATCTTTCTTCCTTACATTCTAGCATTTTGCTAGATTGATAGTGCTGCAGTTTCTGGCACATGCTATCAAGCATGCATAGTTCTCAACTGTGTCACACGTTTTACTATCTAGAACCAGTAATGTCCCAGAGAAGTACACTTTATAACTTAATAGATTGAAGTCAGGTCTATTAGGTAACATAGGTTGGTCAGCTGCTAAGAAGTCATTATTTATATAATTAGTACATTTATATAGTATGTCCTTTACAGTCTGACGGATAGAGATAATTCGGTACATTTGCCTTAAAGTATGATATTCATTGAACTAGCGCAGGCATATCATAATCTGGAATGTTCATCCTTCTGTGTTCTTTAAATTGTTAAGTTTAGAGCAGAACGAGAACCCTGGCTCTGGTGATGACGTAGTGGTGTAAACTAAGCTCTGCACTAACTTGGCGGAAGGTGGCCCCCTGCTGCATCATGCCAGACTAGACGAGATGACGGTTTCAGGCTGCAAATATTTATGAGCATGACCGCTACGGAGGTGGGTCAGTAATGGTGTGGAGAAGCATCATCTGGGATGGACAAACCGACCTGGTTGTGCTTAATAGAGACACATTAACAGGTCAGCGATACATAGACGGTATCTTAGACAACCAGGTTAGGTTGTATGCTGGAGTAGTTGGCGGTCAGTTCATTCTAATGGACGATAATAGGCGTTAAAAATATTTCAAAAAATATTCACACTCAAACCATGGTACTTTGCAATAGTTTAGTAGTATATTATATAGTAATATCATTTAATTTATGTCATGTTAACACTGACCACAATATCCTAAGGCATGCTTTTCACTTTTTCAAAAAGTCAGTTTTATTGTCAAAATATTAAAATAAAATTTTTACCGTTTACTTACGTTGAAACCTTACACGACGTCCTTTTCAAAATTGCGGCACCAATACTGACGTCATTTAAGGTTGTCTGACAATTAGTGTAAAATATGTTCGAAAATTGTACAAATTAGAGTCTTATTAACTGATCAATATTCAAATGTTATCATTAAAATTTTAAATAAGAACAAAGTTGGTGTCAAAAATTGCAATTTTACTATCAAACCATTGTTTAAAATAATTGCCAATCAAAACAACTTGAAGTAAGAAAACCATAACCTTTTTATAAATTCTAACAAACAACAGATTTGTATAACGTTCATGATAGTCTGTTATTTCTTATATTCATTTTTTAAGAAGTAAAGTGCAATGAAGTGATTTGATTAGATAACTTATCAATCCAAAAAAAGTAGAAACTTCAATGACTGAGCTTTATCCAAAACTGAAACGTTGATTGTCTGAATAAGAAGTTTTATACTAATAATTATTAGAAATAAAAGATCGCAGATAAAACGTTTGTCTTTACATAAATAACATATAAAGCATCACTCCGTTGGTTAGTATAAGATACAATTGATCTGATTTACCCTTTAAAGATGATTAAAGTAAAGTGTCCGAGCTGGTCTATTTCATTTTAATAACGTTGCTGCATTTGAATTGTAACAAGATGTTGAAACTAATCCTCAAACTATTTGGATGGTGGAGTCTAAGACCCTGCATCGTAACTTAGAACAATACTTTTAAATTTGGTGATATCCAATCAATTATAGTACAGGCATTTAGATTTAATGATGGTTAGTCTTTCTTCAAGAGTTACCACTTTTTCACATTAAAGCGATGTGTGTTCACCTACATTCTTTTTTATTTAGTATTATCCCGAGTGCGTGAGATCTTCCTTGTTGTTTTTCTTTGTTAGATCCCAGTGAATAAGGACGACGTCATCAAGTGTCTTTTGGAAGTTTAATGGTGCAATCTGCTTTTGAATTATTATTTTTTCTAGGAATATTCTTTTATTTGCTACCGTAAACAACCTTGTTTTCGCCACACTTATGTCATGTATGTCTGATATCGGCATATTTAGGGCGACTCCTGTAACTATTTATAATATAGTTGGACTGTCTTAATCCTTCTTCCAACAAATCATTCTGGTATTTTTCGTTTGTCTTTAGAAAACCTGTTTTGTCGGTCTATGCAATATTTTGCACTCTGGAACGATCAAAGTTAACCTTTTGAACGTCAGCCACATTTTGTTAAAATGTATAATAGTCTCATACTTGTACTTAAATGAATACCATTTGCAAAATTGGTACCCATTTTATCAATACATGTTGGTGTTTCTAAATGGAATTTTGAAACTTACATCCACAGCATAATTGACTATCAGTAAACTTCATTTATGCAACCTACTTCCAGCTTTAAGATTGCCATTTATTGCTGATATACACCACGAATAATGCAGTTTTACAGTTGCTACTGCCATATCCTAACATCCATGATACTGACAGATCTTCCTCCAGTAAAATCGGTAATTGTAACCTACACCTGTAATAGCTGTAACTCTTATTTTCGCGTACATTTTCATTGACGCGATAGAAAGAAATGACCTGGCTAAGAATATTTTTATTACAATTGAAACAAGAAAAGCATTGATGCAAAGCATCAAAGGGCGTCCAAGCAAGAAATGCAGAAAGTAAAGATGAACTAGTAGACATATGATGTCAAGATATTCTTATAAACTTTTCAATGGTTAATTGGTTTTTCCCAAAATGAACGGACGGAAGACATTGTTCATTATGAACTTTGATTGGCATGCTAGAGATTAGAATATTACTTGTTATTTCTTTATGATCGTGATTATTAATAGCAACGGATATACATGTATACAATCATTTCTAATCCATATGTGTAACGCATGATCAACACCACACTTGTGGAATTGTCCCTTATTATGTAATCGCTATTAGCGAAGACCCCCTCTTAAGGTATCTGTTCACACTTAGTAAAAATATGACACTGGTTATATTACCATGTCATGTTGAGCATTTTTGTTAATTATACAATAATTGCAATATCTATCTTAATAACAAAAATACAGATTTTATGAATATTGTTTTCCTCTCTTTTTTGTGTTTTTATGTGCTATTTTAATACTGAGTATTTTATGTTTACTACTCTTTTTAGCTCGACTATTCGATAAGAATAAGTAGAGCTATTGTAGTCACCCGAGCGTCGGCGTCGGCGTCGGCGTTGGTGTCCGCGTCGGCGTAACCACTTACGTTAAAGTTTTTGTAATAGTTCAAATATTTTCAAAGTCCATTGACATATGGCTTTGAAACTTTGCACACTTGTTCACCACCATGACCCCAACCTGTAGACAGGAGGAGGTAACTCTATCAAGCATTTTGACAGAATTATGCCCCTTTTTCGACTTAGAATTTACGTTAAAGTTTTTGTTATAGTTCAAATATTTTCAAAGTCCATTGACATAAGGCTTTGAAACTTTGCACACTTGTTCACCATCATGACCCCAACCTGTAGACAGGAGGAGGTAACTCTATCAAGCATTTTGACAGAAATATGCCCCTTTTTCGACTTAGAATTTACGTTAAAGTTTTTGTAATAGTTCAAATATTTTCAAAGTCCATTGACATAAGGCTTTGAAACTTTGCACACTTGTTCACCATCATGACCCCAACTTGTAGACAGGAGGAGGTAACTCTATCAAGCATTTTGACAGAATTATGCCCCTTTTTCGACTTAGAATTTACGTTAAAGTTTTTGTAATAGTTCAAATATTTTCAAAGTCCATTGACATATGGCTTTGAAACTTTGCACACTTGCTCACCATCATGACCCCAACCTGTAAACAGGAGGAGGTAACTATATCAAGCATTTTTTTTACTATCAAGCACTAAGAATAGTCGAGCGTTGCTGTCCTACCGACAGCTCTTGTTTTTATTAAAATTGTAAAATGAATTTTAAGAATTCAATTGTCATATTGACCGACGATTATAAGTCAAAACTTAACTGGAAAAAGTCAGTAAATTATGGTTAATCTTTCAATATAATTATAATATTGTTTATTCTTAAACCATGTACATGTACATTTGTATTTTTCTTCATCATTTTTAAATTATCAATCAATTAAATAATTAATAAAATCTAATTTGTAACTTTGAATAACTCCTCGGCATCTTTACTTAACACGTATGACAAATTAAATAAAATGTTTTAAAGTTGATAGTGTCATATTAAAACCATAAAAATGTACCTTTTTTCACAATTATTGTACATATTTATTGTTTTTTTTTATCTCATATAGATAAAATGTTGTTGTTGTTGTTTTTTTTTTTCGAATTGTATGTTTATGTATAATAATAATCAATAAATTTGAGAGTTGGTCTATGTTTATTAATTATTGTAACCAAACTAAGTGACAAACATTCATTTTGGAAAAAAGCTTATTTATCTGTAAAATATTTGTTCTGTTCTGTAACGATATCAAACATCTTCTCCAAAACCGGGGAGACCGGACAATAAACGTGTGATACTATTCGCCGGTCACTAGTATCCCGGTCAAAATAAACCGGGAGAGACCGGAATTACCGATAAGAGTACATCCATCTATAAATAGATCCCTCTATAAATAGATTTTCGGAATATTTAGGTCATCAACTCATCATTCTATTTTAACATACCATGATAACCCACTGTGTACTACAAAATGATAAATAAAAAAAACCGAAGAGACGCATTTGAAAATGTTTGCATTGCGAAATCCTCCAGTTCGCTATTCATTGTACATATCGCGACATTTCATTTTTAATTAATAATAATCAAGCACCCTCATACCGATCGGAATGATCGGCTTTTATTATGACCGACTAAAAGGCTCGAGAAGTTGCTGTCGCCCTTTCACAAAATCTGATTTCATTCCATAAAGGGGCGCCGCGTTTCGGCGCGGACGCCAATCAGGTAGAGATATCACGAGAGTTTCGTTTTACAATATAATAAAAATACCGTATTTGGCATTTATTAATCTTAAAGGTATTTATTCTTTATTCATCATTTTTAGTTTTGAATTTGTTTTATGATTGTTTGTAAACATCCCCTTCTGCTTTCCTCTACATGTTTTGTTCTAAACGATATTATCATCTATATATGGGAGATTACTCCAACAATCCGTTATTTGGGGGTTGTAGGGATAATTTAGCTCTTTTAATATGATGACATACTTTAAATTGACGTATATTTTTTTTCTGCAAAAAAAAACAAACAAACAACAAACAAACAAAAAACAACTTACTACAAGTTGTGCAATAACTTATTCAGCATTTGGATACAAATTACGTTGTGATTTGCATTCCTTCTTTAGTAACAATAATCTATTTAACCTGATGAGACCTTTGTAGTAAAGTACGATCGTAATAGTTTCTTTTAAGCTATTTTATGCTTGCTTACACATTTGATGTCAAATTATTCAAATGTATACAGATTTTACCTACTACATTTAGCCAGACACACTTATAGGAAAACAAGAGCGAGACCAAATATTGCGTTGCATTTTTCCGATCTTTTCATTATTTCTTCTTTAAAGATATAATCATAATCTAATATAATATCCTGTTTTAAAATAGGTCAACATATACAATATATTGAATGTAAAAAAATGGTTATCATGCCGTCAGAGTTGGCCACTTTTAAACTGGAGAAGAAGCAGATTTAATTGCTGCTACATTTTAAAGAAAGAAAACCACAAGTAATTACTAGTAGTCTAATCTTCCTTCAAGATAATACAAAATCAAGATTGTTCAACACGTATGTAGTCATGTTCAATTGAGCTTGCTTTCAGAGTATATGTATTATATCTTCTTCGCGAGACCTTGTTGAATGACTTTCTATAATCAAACAATCATTTTATGATGAACATTTAGTATCTGAAATTAATATATATGACTCTTTTAGATACAATTACTGACAAAAAAGAACGTGGCTATTTTTATAAACAGTTTTAGCATGATGCAATGTTACAGAAAAAATAACGTTTATATTAAAGTGTAATAATGGGCTTAATTGCTGTTGTATCACAATATTTTTAAATGATATCTCGCCGTAATATTAAATTACACACATTGAACAGGAAGTTTGTGTCATCAAAATATGCAATGGCGTACAACAAATTGATTTTCCCCTATTATACAGGTTTTGTTTAAGAAAAGCTTGTAAAATATAGAAAATATTAACTGTTGACAGTGATTATGTAAATGTAAGTGTATGTATTTATTTTCTTTTGATCTTAAGGTTATTTACCTGAAAAAAGACGTTACAATTGCTTAAAGTTATACACTATGGTGTGTTGTGATGTAGCGTTGTCCTATATACATAGAATAATTATATGCACAATATGCATTTTAATATAAGAGACTCTACAAGAAGTACAATAGGGAAACATGATGTACTGTCATATGATGTTTTAGTACATACCCTTTAATTGTACTCTTGAGAAAATAATTAGCACGAGATGAGTTTAACATTCACATGTAAACACAATTGGTTTGGTTGAATTTCAACATGAATTAAAAATCAAAATCGCATTTACGATTAAGAATCATAAAAGTTGTATATTTTTTAAGAAGATCACAGGGAAATCAAATTTTGCACAGATGCAATGCATAATGATTGTCATACTGATTCAAGTTACACGACAGTGTGTAGGGTGTCATATTCTGAACTCCGAGGTCTGTGGAAATTATTATTTAAAGATAACTAGACTTTGGTCGTTAATCAATAAGCAAACGAACGCACATGTTTTAATCAGTGACATCGTATTTGATTTAAGTCTTTTATATTTGTGTATTGGATTTGCATTTCTTAAAATCTTTAGAAATTTAAGGGTTTTTGTTACATCAAAATACAAAACAAGAGGTACCAACATCATAGAGCCTTGTCCAGCTGTACATAATGGAAGATTAGTTTATCTTTATACCTCAGGCAAAAGCTTATCACCTAAGTAATGTGAGTGAGTATATATATGCTGTGGATAAAAAGTTCAAACTTTCGGAAAAAGTTCTTAAAGTTACTTTTATGTGGCTGAACAGGTCTATAGCGCTTCATCCAATTGTAATCCATTCATTTTTCAATTTCCAATTACGCCCTTTGGACAGTTCTAGACTAGATAAAAAATATAGATTAAACTAAATTAAATCAAGGGATATCTTAAAGCGTACCATGCTAAATATCTAAATTGGAGCTGATAATCTTTTATATTTCTTCGAATTTGAAGAGCATTTCAAAATATCAAAGAGTAGTACACATGTGCCAATTGACATTAATAGATTCAGTCCACAATAATAGGACAATATAGCATAATATTTCTTGATTAATTCATAGATAGAACTTGCCCTTTTATTTTTCTTTTACTTTCAATCCAATCTCATGTTCAAAATCAAGTTTATACTGCGCTTAAAAAATAAGGCAAAGACTACAATAATTAAACAATGGGACATACATGAGCTTCAAAAATAAGATGGTCACTGCATTTTCCTTGATAATCATATGTTAAGACTGAAGTCATTTATTTGTATGTATGGTATAAAAATTTTACTCTGGACAAATAATAAGAAGGAAAGAATAATTATTAGAGATGAAAATGAACAAATAAAGAGAAACAATTGAAAAATGTTACCCGATTGAATTATGGGTCTTAGGTACTATAGTTGTCTAGAAACAATCTGCGTGTGTGTTAAGTTAATAAGGTTTGTTCTGATTCCGAACAAAACTATTTTGAGATTATTGCGAAATCCAACTTATACAAATGTCAAAGATTACAAAAAAGGCTTGATGAAGTGTTATTTGCTCGTCTTCTGTCAATGGTGTTAAATAAAGAAGAAATTCTTCGACAATGATTTATTTATATTATTTATTATTTATTTAAATGATAAATAGTAAAATATTTGAATATTTAGGATTGCAAGGACGACGAAAGTATAAAAAAAACGGTGATCATCTGTCAAATACGCATTCAGATAAATGTCAGATTAATATTTGACTTGTCCATCTGTTACATTATAACTAGCCCATAACCCACATAGAAGACTCTATGAAACGCAAACAAAGGATTATTTTAGGTCGCCGATTGCGGCAATTATAATCCGCCATATTCTGTTTTGATGCTCATTGTAAAAAACGAGGTTGAACATTAAGCCTCGGCTTTTCATGCCGGAAAATGTATCTGCGCAAAAGGTTGCGCTGAAAATTGCTATAACTCGCCGAGATATGTTATAAAACCGTTGATGAGGAACAAAATGTTGCGGCCTATAATTTTTTCCCTCGACGTTTTGTAGAATTTTTACAATAATTGTAAAATTGTCGCGGATTTCTGTCTCCTCCTCGTCTTTTTATAGACAAACGAGGTATAATATATTATGTGAAAACATGGACGCTAGCGGCCACTGGTGTAAAAATGTCCCTTGCTCTTTCCAACAACTGGGAAAGAATATCAAGGTTTGTACGTCCCCCTCGACATTTTATATGATTCCGGCAGAAACTCTCGCGGGTTTATAAGTTGCTCGCGACATTTTATGATAAAACGATACAATGTCTCTCGGGCTGAAATAGTCCCAATCGGCTACCATTCATTACATCCATGTTATTGTAATATAATATTGTTTTGTTTACTTGAAGAATAATCAATATGTATTCGTAAACTTACATTATTTCTTGTGTTTATGCCTAGGTATCGTTATATTATTCATTTTTCTAAACACAACGGATTGAGGTTAACCAGTTTAGAAATAAACCATTTCCATATAAAGGTAATACGTATGTATTTTGTATTTTGATTGATGAACAGTTATAAAAATTGATTTATTTCTATTACCCTTAATTTATTGTCCGCGTTAATGCAAATTTAACAGCACGGAAACTGGTGACTCGAGGTTATCAGACGAGAAGACCAATTGGACATCACGCTCAATCATAAAAATAATTTTAAAACACAATTAATTTCATTGCACTTTCAGTCTCAATAAATTTATTGTAACTTAGTGGTAAATGGGTTTCTTTTTAAAAATCATGTGGGAATTTAATCGAACCAAGTTTATGACTGCGACAGATGTCCATCTTGTGTTAGGACCTAAAACGTAAAAAAACTAGGAACAAATAAGAGCGGATCCAGGTGGGAGTCTGTGTCTCAATTCTTAAAATTTCTTACTGTACGATAACTTTTTATTCTTAGATCGATAACTTTTATTCTTGGATCGGCATAAAGCTACTTTACGGAAACATACTATACTGTAAGTACGCATAGACTATCCTTAATATATCACATTTAGTGGTAGCAAACCATAAACTTTAATATGAGCATGCGCATAACATGAAATACTATAAATCAATATTTCCTAATATTCATTTTGAAAGTGCTTTCATACAATGAATTGGAAGGGATCTTAAACGTCAATGACTGGCTTACTGTAAGTTTACATTTATTAACTTTGACTACTTTCGTTTTCATAGGTCATGTACCGTAGAAAATTTATAAAGTTACCGGCTACATTAATTTTATACATCAATTTTTCTCATATTTATAAAGTGTTTGTTTTGGAAAATGATGTCACATCATACACTGGATTTGAAGGGATAAAAAGGGAAATGACTGACTTACTGTAAGTCTAAAGTTATTAGTTTTGACTACTTTCGTTTTCAAAGGTCATTTACCGTAGGGCATTTATAGAGATACCAGATACACTTCTAATAGACATTTGCGGCTTATAGTGAGGAACGGGGATTGGGGATCGAGGACAAGTGATATAGAGGGATAATCTCAAAATAATCTTACATTTTATAATAAACATTTTTTCTAAGTAACGGATTACACCAGAATTGTCAAAGATAATTGGTGTTTGTATTACGTGATATTGTCTTTATCCTGAATGATATTATTCCTGTGGTTCTACCTTAGGTGAGATGTCCCATCAAATTATTATAGCCCTGACCGCCATATGTACTCGCATTTGTTGAAAGTACAAAATGTTCATCGTTTCCAATAAAAAACATGGAATTAAAGCCCGGATCCCGTCTTCACTGACGATACACTTATACCTTTTCAAATAATGTTCTGAACGATAGTGTTCAGTGCCTTCTGTGATGTTTTATTTAAATAATAATGTAAGGTGTTTCGGGTGTCTCTTAACGTAACTCGAAGAACTTGTATCTATGTGTGCATTTGAAATACATTTTTGCCACTTCAGTGAGACTCGTGGTGGGATTATAAGCGAACAAAAATCCTACCGAAATAAATGAACCAGATATTAAGTAAGCATGATTAAGAGAAACGATAAAACTACATAAGTATTTACATCATACATCAAATACCCTAAATATGCACCAAAATTCTTAATATATTTTGACATTTTTATAAAATAGCTTTCAAACCCTGGGTGAATTGCAAATAAAATTAATCATTTTCTATTAAACTGAGGCATTATGCTGATGTATTTTTAATATTCCATAATAATTTCTGTCTCCATAAGGCTTTTAGTAGACAGTCTTCTTCGACAAAGGTTATTTGTTCAAGCCACGTGATACCAAATACATAAAAATGGGCCTGACAACTCCTGGCTTGGTGCTCAACATTAAAACAGCAGTGAGTAATGTTTAATATATTGAAGGCAAACGATAGCCCACCTCTGTTTCATGTGGGAAATTAGATCGTGCACTGGTAAGAGAACCTCTTCAGATCCTACAATAGACGGACTACTATCAGTATATGACTGAAAAAAGTGTTAAAATATCTGGAAAAAGTGATCCCTCGGAAGCATTAAAAACAGCAAAAGAAATCACGAAAATGCAGACTCGGTTTGATTGGGTTGTACATGATGGATTAAAAAAGTGCAATAACTCTTACGCCCCTAGCACCGGCTTAAGCGGGACTCAACTCTCAACACTTAAAAGTGCTGAACTCAATTTATCCTAAATGACCCGAAAAATATAGACACTGAAGCGAAGTACGGGGCACCTTTTTACGACTGCTATAAGCGGCACTTGACAGTATAATATCGCGTTAAAATATGATAAACAAGATCAACAAGGAAAGGCGGCGTTCAATGGGGCAACCCCACACGACCCAGCAACAAGAACCAGTGGCAAATGAGCCCAGGCGGACCCCAAACAAAAACAGGACATGGTACAAAAACTCCGATGCAGTAAACTACTTCATTTCAATTTCACACTTCAATATTTTCAAATTATTTCCAGCTTTAGGCCGTACAACGTCTTGAAAGACGTCATTTTGAGTTAAAGATTTAGTGCCGATAAAAAAAGTTAGGTGCAGTCCCTATGGAAATATCAGGCATCGAAACCAAAGACAATTAAGCGGTTCATATGCAACAGTCATTGCTAGGTCCTTATCAGATGTATAAATGAGGACCAACATGGACAGATGACCAGCAGCTTCGCTCCCGCCTAGTCCCGAGACAACTCGAACCCGGACCAGTTCCAGGTGAACTGCACAACCTATGCCGTAGTCAAGAAGTCATGATATCCCAAACTTTTTGACATCATCAAAGGACGAAACTACTGATGCACGTCAACGCACTAGGCAATACAGCCGTCACCGCAAACGACTATTGGCTGAGTTTATGAGAAAAGTTCCGAATTTATTAACCCCTCAATATTAGCGTAACTGTTCCTCGATAATCGTTCACGAAGTTATGTCGCAAATGTCTAATAGGCGTTATTCATTAAACATGTTTTACATTCCATTTAAAAAGAAACAATCGTTTATGTGTTTTATCTTTCTTTAAATTTGTTATTAGTAAATTTGTCATTGTTACTAAAGCATTTTATGGCGCACTTATAATCAATCTATGTAAATTATTGAGTATTCAGGTAACATGAATTGTAAAGTATTGAATTACTAAATAATTGACAAAGTACCGACATAACAAACTATGTCTAGGTTATCACCGCTGCAAGTCGATAAACGTGATACAATTTTGATAGATATCTCGCCAAGTTTAACATATCTTAAAGTATGTAAATAAAATAATAATTTATTTCTATTGCCTTATTTGTCATGATGTGTTCGTTGGAGTGAGATGTTTGGATTCGTTTGACATTTTTATCTGTGATAACAGAGGACAATGAGTCTTATATATAAAAACAATAAAATATGTATACTCCGCATCTACATATAGTAATTAAATGCGTCGTTTTGTCCAACGTTATTCATTATGAAAGGCCGTAATTAGACATCACAAAGGAAGATTGAAAAGTTATCTTTATCTGGAGAAATTAAATTTAAAGCTTTCTTTTTAAAAGCTTAACATAACAAAGAAATTAGTGTATGATGTAGAATATAGATGTAGATATTTTATTTTACGTTCTAATACAAGGCCTAATTGATAAAATTCTGATGTTGTAATGTCTTTTACGTTTTTTTAAGGTTTATCATGTATGGGGTGAAATGTATTTTAAAAATATCTTTTAATTTTTTTAAACAATGTATGAATTACATATAAAAACCTTCCAAATGACTTGTTGTGATAGATGCAAAATGATATGCACGTTTACGCTTTTATAACATTGTCGTACATTAATTCATAAAAAATCAGAGTAATGTTAGTGTGTTGTGACGTTTGTGTCCAGAGTAAATTAAGATTAGTTTAGTCTTTTAAGTAATTTAAGTTAACATTGATGTTTTATTTTCAATATATCGTCAGAGTGCTGTCTATTCTTATTTCAGACCACCATTCAAATTGTGATCACAGAATCTGTTATGCATAAGGATTCCAGGGTATAATGTAGAATTATTTCAACCGGTCTCAGACGTAAAAAGAATACTGTCGGAATCTGAAATAACAGTCAGATGTGGCAATACCTTTCATATTTTCGGAACACTTTCTTTCTTATTAGTGAAATTAAAAAGATCATTATTTGCCGGACAGATATATTTATTTCCTTTAGTAGTGATACACTGATACAATTTAGATGTGCTTGTTTATATCTTTAGTAGATCATTAATTGATAAAAATTTTAGAGCAGATATAAATGAAAAAGTCAAATAGATATTTTGAGAAATAATCATTTATTGAATTTATTTAGTACAAGAACGATTTGAATACGAAAAATGGAAGTCTCCGGTCAAAAAGCGTTAAAAGACAAAAATATTGAACACTGCAGTTTCTGTGAAGATTATGATATAACAACATATGCTGATGGGTATTGCTTGGAATGCGAAGTCTACATTTGTGATGCATGTTTTGTCAAACATAAAGGACGAAGAGTTAATAGAAATCATTCTCTAGTTAATGTTGAGGATTCAAATTCAGTCAAAGCAAAAGTTGATGATACATATGATACATGTCAATATCATATTGGGGAACCTGTAAAATTTTATTGCTCAAAACACGATCAAGTTTGCTGTGGTGATTGTACAGTTTTAAATCACAATGGATGCAAGATGGAGTTCATCAGCAAGAAAGCTGAAACCTTTGAAAATAGTCCTGATTGTAAAAATCTTAGAGAGGGGTTAAACAAGTGTAAGACAGAGGCTGAAGATAGTGTATCCTTGATAGCAACCAACAGGCAACAGCTTTCCGACTTATATGAAACATTTGTCCGAGACGTGGAGACATTTGCAGGAAAAATTCTTGAGCGTATAAACTCGATGAAGAAAAAAGTTCTAAATCAAGCTAAAGACGTTATGTTGAATAACAAGAGAAAAATGGACGATATTCAGAAGGAAACCAACGACTTGATAGCTGAAATATCACACCAAATAAGTCTACTAGATTCTAAAAAGGATCAACCTAACAAGCTGTTTGTTACTTCACTACTGGTCAAGCCGGAATTGAAAAGGACGCAACATAATATTGATATCATAAAGAAGAAAAACGCTGTGACCAAATATATATTCAAGCGAGATCAAAAACTAGAGGAAATGATGAAAGAAAGCAAGGGGATCGGACTACTTCTTGAACACCAGGAAACAAGTACGTTCTTTTTGTAAGCTCTTTTATGATACATATTCAATGCGTAGACACAGCATAAAAATAGGCAAATATTAATCAATTCGAAAAACATGTTATTTTGATGCATCTAATATATATATAATTTTGTTTACTTTGTTTTCATAGACATTTTTAACTCTATCACATTCACATATATTTAATAACTGTTTGATTATATTTAATAATTAAATATTTAATATCATGAAAATCATGACTTCCATAATCATGGACTATAACAAGAGGTACTGTTAATTTAATTTACTTATAATTCACCGTGTATATCCAGTAACGCTGGAATGTGAAAATAACGCACCAATCGTGCAATAAGTTCAGAATTGTGCAATAAATGGCGGATACCTGACAGGATTTTCAACGCAGTAAGTAAACTGGCCAATATTTTTTTTTTCATTTAACCGAACTGAAAAAATTGAATAGCTGCATACGGCTGCAAAGACATTGCTCTTTATCCCTCATCTAGATTATTTCCACTAAATTGTTTATTTTTAAAGATCATGAGTGACTTGACTACCGTTTTGAGCGATATTTTGGCTTTTTGTCGACTCTTATAAGAACAACAATGCATATTATTCGGTATAATTTCGATTTAAGGTAGGCAAGTGAAATTTACTTAACTTCTTGTGAAAATTGAAATCAATGAATGAAATGGGATTCAAACCGTTTTAATGAGGTAACGCCGATGTATGTGAATTGTGAATTGTTCTTTTTCATATATGGTTCTGAACTGTTACACAGGTGGTAACGCCATTAATCGGCGAGTATTAGCAATTTTCAAATATATTTTTGCGGAGAAACTTTAATTTATTTTTTACAGAATTTACTTTAGTTTGATAGCATAGAAAAAAAGACACTGTCTCGAATCCGTCCTGAAACCACATAGCTATAAGCTTCGTAATATAAAGTCTTTGTTGAAGTGAGTATGAAGCAATGCATGAAACATTTCTTACTCAAGGAAACAACGGGGTAGCCATTTCATAATACCTATTGAGATGGTAGTTATGAAAATGGGCTTTGTTAAATTATAGAATTGTTTCATTTTTCTCACCCGTTATTAATTATTTGACATGAAAAAGTCCACTTTTAGACCTTCATGGCATAGATAGATGAAATCTTCCACAAACACATCTCTAGTAGCTCTCCATATACATGTACATTGAGTAAGTAACCAAAATATGTTCAACCTATCTTAAGTCTATGTTACCCTTTACCTGGTAAATTTATGAAATGGTTTTGCTCAGCTGTGAACCGGGAACAGTTCATTCAAAGTCTGAGAGATTGATGTTAGATGTTTAATATATTTGTAAAACTGAGCTACATGTACCTGAGTGAGCAAATGGTCACTCTGTATGGATGTGACCTTGCTCTGTACTGGTGGCCCTTTTTAGGGTCATTAGTCATGTTAGTTTTGTAAACGTCTCTAGTAATGCCTAGAAGTAAACTCTTACGGTAGATTCATATGTTTTCCCCATACAAGTTAATATGTAATAAGAAACCTTAAGAGTAGGGTTAATCTTTACTTCAAGGGTTAAAATATATATAACTTTACCAGAGGATAATAAGGTTATGCTTTTACAAGTTTTTGTAAGTTAAATATCTTTTGAATACAATTTATTCCTTATATAAGAGAAAAAATGAATTAAATAAATAATCCATTTTCACAGAAGTCCACAAGGCAAATTTCTACAGCCAAATATTTGTTTTGGTTCTTTTCACATCACGCCAACATAAAACAGGACATATGGAGACTTTCAACAAGCTTTACTAGTGCATTATTTCAAGCATAAAATATACAGACACTTCTTCTCTTATTCAACTGATTGCAAACTAAGTTTATTGTTCTTATTTTTAACAAGATCAGACGTGGGCAGCATGTTCACAAATAATAATTTTATTTCAGGAAGCAATTGTCAAAATGTATAAGTTATAATATGCAATCAAATTGTTCAAAGTTTGTCAAAATCTAATTATCATATATTTCTTAATAAGTTACGAAGAAAATACATAGACTATAGGTCGCAAATAACTTGATAATACGCCGATAAAAGGCGTTAAAACTGTGTTAGAATTCTGTACCATATAAGGAAAAGAATCACATTTTCCAGCGTTACCGCGAAGTACATTTCACGTACATCGGCGTTTCCTCATAAAAAGGCTTGAATCACATTTCATCAGTTTATTTTCAATTTTCTATATCACAAGAAGTTACGTATATGTCACTTGCCTACCGAAAATCGAAATTATACGGAATAATATGCATTGTTGAACTTACAAGAGCTGACAAAAAGCCAAAATCCCGCTCAAAACGATGGTCAAGCCATCATTTTTACGTGTGATCTTGAAAAATAAACATTTTAGTGGAAATAATTTTGATGAGAGATAAAGAGTTATGTCTTCGCAGCCGTATGCGGCTATTGAGTTAATTCAGTTCGGTTAAATAGAATATATATTGGCCAGTTATCTTACCATGTTGGAAATACTGTCAGGTATCCGCAATTAATTGCACAATTCTGCGTTACATATTGCACGAATCGGGCGTTATTTTCATATTTCGGCGTTACTGGATATACACGGTGTAATTGCCTCTGATTTTTTTCAGATAATATATTCAGTAACTATTATTTGCAGGTAATCTGTATCAAAAGGAATATAAACAAACTAGTTCTGTTGAAGAGGCCAAAGTTAAGGATCCTTTATACAAGGTATGTCAAAGACTTTTCTTGTTTAGATTACTTCTCACTAACCTCGCTGCCATTTTGCATATTTGTTTCTAACGACACGGGGGAGGAAGTGTTACACGAAGGATGGAGTTCTTATGATAACTTGTTCAGGAGTTCTTGTGATAACTGTCACGAAGTTCGTCAGAAAACTGTATATACCACAAAAACACTCGTCAAAATTGGTTATTTTCATCGTTCAAAAATGAGTTTTATGTGCTAAATTAAACTTTAATGATTAAGTTTGTCCTTCCTCTTGTTTTATGTGTCAAAAACTAATTCACAGGCCATTTTTCATCGCCTATTGCTTCAAATCTGGTAGTTTTCAGTAAAATGTCCAAATTACTTGCCTATTCAGAAGTTTTGACCGGTTCATTTCTGGTCTTCATCCTTGCCATACATAATTACCTAATTATAATGCAAAATTGCAAACATAAAGCACCGGCTAACAGATTTATACCCGAGTAGTAACCATTTTTAACAAGTGTTTTTGTAGAATATACAGAAGTTTTCCGACGAACTCCGTGACAGTTATCACAAGAACTCCTGAACAAGTTATCATGAGAACTCCATCCTTAAGCTTCGTGTAACACTTCCTTCCCTGTGAACGATTAAACTCAAAATGTTACACTAATATCGTCATCTAGTGACCTCAAACATATTTAATGTGTCTGCTTCCTGTGTTTGTTATACTCATCTGTTCTTTAATCTTAAATTATATATCAGAAGTTTGTATCAACATTAGCGGAATATTAGCTCTTTGTCACATAATATGTAGAAAAAAACCCTTCTGAACACGAATTATTTTAGATGCCTCTAATGACTATTGCCATGTCGAACACGTTCTTCTTTATAAGAGAGTATAGCATCTTAACTATTATATTTGTATACATTTTAATAATTTTTTTTCCTAGTACACATTTATTTCAACTACTTAATGCCTAAGGGTTACATCTTATTATCCATTTTATCAGGCTCATACGTACAAAAGAAACTTATCTTAAGCATTCTTTGAAATACTTACTGGATGGAAAGCATCGCGAAAATAAGTGACCCTAATATTTGAACCATAAACAATATTTGTGTAGTACTTTTGTAATACAGCGTTTCTCTAGGATCTAGTAAAGTAATGACCTTTTTGAACATTATTAAACGCTAACGCGGATGTCATCTATTCATGCGATTACTTAGATATTTTTGACCAACCAGGTTACAAATATGATGCAAACTTATGAGTGACACTTCCTTCTTCTTTGGACTTGAAGTTTTTCAAAATAAAACGAGAGCCAGGGCGTTGAACTTTTTCATTTTTTTCAATATTTTTTTTTGAGATACGGGTCCCGAACAATAGAACCATATTCTAGTTGAGATCTAACAAGTGCTATGTAATCTAATTCACGACATTCAAGTTCTGTCTGAGGAAACGAGTGTCGAGTTGGCATTTTCGCAAATGTTTGTAATATGATCCGACCAAGTTAAATCATTCGATATAAGTCTACCTGAATGACTTTGTTTTCATGATCCCATTCGGCTTTACGTAATTCTCTTTTACATTATTTTTGGTATTGTTTAAAACTATTCCATGAACCCGTTTTCTTTGTCTGTTTGTAACGGTGACTGTGCTTTGATTTTATGAATTCTGTTAATGTTTGCGAAATATAGGGATCAATTATAGTTGTTAATATGATATGAAAATACCAAGTGTATCAGAAATAATGTTTTATTTGTAACAATTTTTTTTTATATTTTGATTGTTGGGTTTTTGAACATCTGGGAAATTTGTACATACGGTGGGAGATCGGATAACAAGGCTGAAAATCGAGGGATTTTGTCCTCCGGCGGGGATTATGGCATGTATGAATTTTACCTAAGTAAAGTAACTCCTCTCAGTCACAACTTAAAATATTTTTTTTCTCTGAAAGGTTGTTGCCCTGTAGAGGCTGTACTCATAGTTTTATTCAAAGACAAAGTTCATTTATCATTATTCAAAGACACATTGCATTTAAAAACTTATGATACTTAATGAGTAAATAATAAAATCAAACTTCATTAAAGGGTTAAAGTCAACGTGATGTGCACGATAATTGGTCGTTGTAACTTGGAAAGAAAATAAATGTTAAAAAATATCTTAAACTATCGGAGGTTCGCATTATACGCATCTGCAGAAGAATATTGTAGTAAAGAAATTATCTTAGGAAACATTATCTTTTTCTTACACAACTTATCATTTAAATTCTATCATTTAAATTGCATATTGCAAATCCATAAGTAAAGTTAAAAAAAGAATGGCAATTTCAGCAAGTTCAATTATTTGACTGTAATATTTAGGACTATTTAAGGTTAAGGTCATATCAGAATGGGATATATCATTTACAATAGGCTGATGGTATTATAATATTAGTCGTATTTATATATACTTATTAATCATATTTATGTTTTATAAAATTCAAATAAGATTCCTATTTTAAAAGTTTGAAAATTTTTATGGAAAATAGATAATTGATTTAAGAGGTCAAAGTCAAATCGAAAAATCAAGGTCATATATAAATTTCTACACTTGACGGTTTTATCCTCGATAGAAGCTAGTTCAAATTTAAGTCAAACCCCTCTATGAATAACAACTTTAGCAAAATTCAATGATTTTTGCATTAACTATCAAGGTCATTTTAAGGTAAAGGGTATGTCTTTATCCAAGATGACCGTGATGCAAAATCAATTAATTTTGCTAAAGAAGTGTAGTTAATAAAATCTATAATTATTCATAAAACACAAAATGTGATTAATATTATAACATTATCATACTGCCTATAGTGCATATTATTTAAAATTTTATGATCTTATAGGTATTTGATGAAATTTTCTACAATTAAGTTTGATTCAAGCTGTTTGCGGGGGGGGGATTAATCAAATTCCTTGATGGTTCTTTTTTACATTGTACATGCTATATTTGTGATAGCTATTCTAATGGACAAAAATAATGGACAATTTGATAAAAAGGTCACTATGGTCAAGGTCGCCTAGTATTGAACATGTGTGTTTTTTTTAATGTCATAGCCATTTAAAATGAATGTAGATGCAAATCAAAGAATAATTAAGTCTTTTAATATATTTGCTTTTGTAGTAAAGTTGAAAAAATATTACAAAATCATCAGATTTTTCAAGTCATTTAGCTTATTTATTCTTTCAAGGGATAATGCTTTGTAAAATATCATTGCACAGGTAACACCTATAGATCTCATGTTTATGTCTTAAATTTGTATTCCGCTTCAACATTGAAACGTGCATAACATGATAAAGGTTGTCATGTGATTAAGATGTCAAGGCCGAATTTCTGATACTGCTTTTGGAATATATGTTTCTGAGCAGACTAATGTCACATGACTGTTTTGGCCAAAAAAAATTTTCTCCCTTAAGGTAGAAAAGAGAGACACACTATGCATCTATGCATATTACTAGACCTACAAGCATGGTAATACTCGTATATTTTAACTTGATGGCTGGTATTTTGTTATACATTTGGTATGCAGACAGCTTGCATTAACTTAATAACACCCATGATTTGCTCAATATCAATATGCCAATTTTTTTCCCACACATCCTTGTTGCGACTTATTATATCTTAGATGTTTGCTTACGTTTATGACGTTTAGATAGTGCGTGAAGTCACTTCATTGGTCTGTATTTGAGAAACTATGATATACCTTATGTAGTAAAAGTTCTTAGGCTAGAGATCTATGGAACATCAAGATCCTCATATTCAATGAGACATCTGATTTTGATAATATATAGACAGAAACACATACCTCCTTGGATATATTATATACTGTGTTTAGCAAGCGAGGCCTCCACTTCATACACGTGAAAACTTATTCCAAAACTTGATGAGTTACGTATGCTGTCACGTAGGACTAGAGCTGCCTATATATGCATTTCTGAAACACGATTAGATGAATCAATTTCCGACAAAGAAATATCTATAGATAACTATATTTACAGCTCAAGAATAGAAACTAACAGAGTGATGTCAGACTGTATATGTACGAAGAGACATTTCTTTCATCATGCCAAGTGGTCTTGAGCATGAAAATACTTGAAGCCACATGAATTGAAGTCCTTCTACCAAAAACTAAACCAGTTTTATGCGAGGTTTAATATAGACCCCTTAAGCAAAGTAATTTTATACTATTCCTGATAGTGTTTGCTCTTCTTATAACAATTTGACTGAATCTATTTTGTAAGGAGATTTCAACAGTGATGTTATACCACAAACATTATGTGTTTGTTGTTATTTCCGAAGACTTTATTTGATATGTTTTATTTTAAACAACTTATCTGTAAATTTACTAGCATTTGTAGCGTAAGCTGTACTGATACTGATTTGATCTTAGTTTAGACTCGATTTTTCTAATTTGTGCATACCTACAGGTATTCTGCTACAGCAATCTACTCATCACTATGTGGTATTAATTACAAAAGTATTATTTTCTTATTTTTTTTTTGTATTAGAATTGTTAATAAAATATCCTGTGGTAAAAATGACGGTAGAAAAATTACAGCTATGCTGATGGCTGCACATAATATGATAAAATCCTTAAGTTATCGATTTTAAACACTTAATGTTTATACAGTCAGTCGTTATAATAAATTTAACGGAAGGTTGAAAGAGCGACAATGTTTGTTACTCTAAAAGATATGGACAACACTCTATCTTTATTTTATATACACTTTCTGAGATTTTTGTTTTACTTTTACTCTATACATTATAATTTTCTTTCTACTAGATTTTGACTTCCATCCAAGTACCAGTGTTAGTAGGATTAATATATATAAAATGAAAATATCTAGAAATTATAAATGATACATACGTGTATTTTCTACAGATACGCGGAGACTCTATAATATCAGATAGAGTTACAGTATTATTATCAAAGGGATGAGACTAACATTTAAATTTATATTTGATAATAGTTACATGTATTGGTTAGTATACAGGTTATAGGTTTATACCCAGTTTAGCTGGCTGATAATTTTATTTACAGGAATATTGTAAAGGGTGACTTATCATGACTGTTGTGACTATATGGCCAACATTGGGACAGCTGTATAACTTATTTGTCAAAAAAAAATTTCTGAACTTGTGAGATACGACAGGTATGACCTTTCCAGAATTGAGGTTAAATTAGTGCCCACAACCAGTGATGTCAGGGTTCATGGTGGATTTCCACCGTGTCGTTGCAATGCAAATTTGATATATATCCTACGCACTCTCTGCTAGTAGGTCAGTATTGGTCCTTTGAATAAAGAAAATGCCGTTAAACTTAGATCGAGGATTATAATTTATCAAGTCTCATTTTTTTATTCTGAATGCTATTTCTTAAAAGAATTTCTGTGCATAGTTTGAAAAAGGACAGACCTTTTTTGTTAATTTTGTAATGGAACGACACCGGACTCAATCTCCAGGCCTCGAACAGAGCCAACCCTAAAACAAACTTTTCATAGTGTAGATTTTTGACTTTCACTTGAATAAATGTATGCGCGTAATATTATGGTGTCTGATTTGTTCTGCGTGAAAACCAGAAGAGTGAGAAAAGAAACTGGGCACAAGACAAAAGCATGAATAGACGATTAAGTGGCTCCTTTTTTGTATTTTCATGTTTTCGTCCGGTGCCCCCTGATGCAAAAATACAACATGGCACAAACCAGCCACCATAAAATTCTAGAAAAAGTGTTTTATCTGTTCAAAGAATGAGATAATGATAGTACATATATCGATACAGTTTTCATTTTTAAAATTGGCCTGATATAAATAATGTCACTATCAATTACTGTCTCAGTCATTTTAGTAAAAATAATTATACAGATATTAAAATTGTTCAGTTTAGACTAAGAGAATGTAAGTTTTTCTTTTTCATATATTTGTATTAATAAAAACTGATCTGTTGATCAAAATATCTTAAACAATCGGTCGAGGTTTAGAACTGTTCACTATTTAAAAGAGAAAATGTGTACGCGGGCAGATAGCTCAATCGCTACAAGCGTGGTACATTAATCTGTGGATCACGGGCTCGAGTCATGGTCAGGCTGCATGTTTTCCTCATCATGTGACTACATCTTGCACATAACGTTTACTTTAACCTTTTAACTTACATGGCTCTGTAAACAGAAGGGGGTATTATTAGAACTAATTTCACTGTTTAAAATATGTGTAGGCAGCCGGATAGCACAGTCGGTAGAGCTGTGGTAGGGTATTCTGACAGCCATAGCTTCGAGCCATGTTCAGGCTTCAAACGTTTCTTACCCTGAGAAGTTCGAGGAATAATTTTAATAAAGCGGGGAATATATTATGATTAAGAACTCTTCGGTATTTATGGGAGATAATGTGTAAGCCAGCCGCAGGATAGCTCAGTTAGTAGAGCTGCATTACGGTATTGTGAGGTGAAAATTTTGTAAATTTCTAAATATTTTAGAAAAAATAATCAAGAAATCAAATAATTTCGTTGTGGATACCCTTGAACAAAATTAAAATCATTCTTAATCCCTTTGGAAATAAAAATGATAATGGCAAGGTAATAAATTTCGAGAAAGTTGCATATAACCAAGTTGTATCTTATTTTAAGGACAGTTAGGGGTATGTTTCATCAGTTTCAGTAAGGCTTTAGAAGTGTTTTTGTCAACTGACAAATGATTGATTTATTTATTAGATAATATTAGATTTGGAAAGTACTAAGGTAATTTTGTAGGCATATTAATTTAGATCTACAAAAGGCATGTGATATAGTTGACCACAACATTCTGCACATGAAACATGAAGCATCTGGCATAGGTAATGAAATTCTTGCATGATTCATGTCTTACCTCTCTGATATACAGCAACTGATGGATGTGGCTGATATTCATTGAACTACTGTTCCATTACTGAAGGGTCCATAGATCTTCTTTTATTTCTGAAAATATGTCAATGACATGTCAGCAATCATAAGCAAATTATCATTACTGATGACTCCTTATCCTAGTATCTAATATAAACAATATGAAGTTGAAGAAATTTTTTCTAATGACATGAGTCCTATGAGTGATTGGTTAATGACAATAAATTGTCATTGCATCTTGGCAAGAAATAGTCTTTTATTTTTGGGTCTTCTTTTTGGTTTAAAATTAAACAGGGTCCTAACTTCGAGGTCACATGTAATAGTACTATATGAAGCCCACATATTTTGTTGAGTATTTTTGTTGCAACTTTTGATCAAATATATCTTTTGGCGTAGCCTTTTTGATGCTTTGCATCAATGCTGAATTACAAATGTTAAAAATACCAACAAATTTATTTCCAAATTGTATGATATTAATATTATAGTAAACCGTATGTCCCGAGAATCACATTGTTTTATTTAGATATTACATTGTTTGAAAAAAAAGAAAACCAACAAATATCCTGAGAATCATATTGTTTTTTTTTTATCACATACCCGTGCCGATTTTGTGACCCCGTAAAAATGGTATTGCACCGCCGTGCATATATTTTGACGTGACAAAAATTGCGTTATACAAACATAGTGTAAAGACGCGCTAAATGTTAGCGTTACTCTATAGGCGCGTCAATGGAAAATGTACTTTTTCACTTTAAACAGTTTTTATTTTGGGTATGTGTGAATAGAATATTAAATTTGTGTAAGTTGTATACAAAATTTAATGCACTTGTTGAATAAAAGAGGCTCGCATAATATAATGTTATTCTGCTCGTTCAATAAATTCAGTATTAAACTTACACTCATTCAATATCCTCTACATATACAATACTGCTACATTGTTAAAAACAAACGTCCTTGGAAACATAGTATTTAATATTGAAAAAAAATGAAGTATAACTGAATATAGTATATGAATAACTTATGTAAAAGGTTGAGACAAAAGTATCTCCTGGTGAGTTAGAAGATTGTGACATATGTCTTTGTGGAATCACAGAACCAAAGCGTCTATATTGTGGCCATGCCTTTTGTAAAGAATGCATAGAGCAACAGTCAAAGTTTGCTGAGAAATGTCCGACATGTGCACATGTCTTTGGAGAAATAACAGGTAGTGTATATTTTCTATAATTAACTGAAACTAGCAGTATGATGTGTAACATAAATCTTATGAACTGTAAAAATTATTGGAAACTTTAACACTTGTATATCATTCTGAACCTAATTGCTTAGAAATTTGTGATTAATTACAAATTCAGTGTCATGAGTTTGAAAGTGTAAGTAATGATACCAATACAACAGTGGAGAGCCTATATTACCTTCTCTGTTCTGAAATTGTACTAACAACAGCGACTGATATATTGCTTCAAACAAGAGAAGTAAATTCCAGTTTTTAGCTCATTTATTTTTCAAAGAAAAGAATTGAAGTAATGTTAAAGTCATGTTGGTGTTATTGTCTCCTAAACTTTTAACATTGATCATTATTTTTTAAGTTTGTACTGTATTGTTTTTATACTTGACCACAACAACCCTTGGGACAAGACCTTCAAGTAGACCAGAATAAATTTTAAATTCATTCATCTATAGTCAAATGTCTAAATCTTGCTTGATTTTATCTATTAGTGGCTATGACTTTGTTATTTTTGATTGGATTAATTCATACTTTTACACAACAGTCTTCTTGAATAGGAACCAAACAGACCTTGATCTTCACTTATAAATGACCTTGACCTTGAAGGACAAATTAGCTGGCCTTGATAATTTGACTGTGACCTACTTTCTTGGCCTTGGATGTACAGCTCATGTTCACACTTTAAGATGTAAAATTGAATTTTGATATCAGCTGACCTAGATAATTTGATGAAGTGACCAACATTTAGCTTTGATGTACAGCTATGAAATTTGAATAATGTGCATAGTTTTAGATGTAAAATTAAAACTTTGATATCAGGTGACCTAGAGAATTTGAAGAAGTGACTTACTTTCTTGTCCTTTGATTAACAGCTATGAAATATTGATCATGTGCACAGTTTTGGATGTTAAAAAGATCTTTGAACGTTATTGTAATGATTCATACATGGACAAAACAACAAGAGTGACAAAACCTACCTATTCTTTCTTTAATTTTCTTTTTAGAAATTTGTTTAAACGTTTTATTTGTTTGCATGAAGAGAAAAAAAAAAGTCAAGTGATGCTCCTGGCCTGGTGGTGGCTCTTGTTTATTTATAATTGTTAGCCCAGCACTTATCTATCTTGCTTACACAATAATCAACATTGATTTTTCAAAATACAGGGGATCAGCCAGATGGTACAATGGATGTTTATGTAAAACGTTACCCACAGCTTTCAGGATATTATTCATGTGACACCATTGTCATAACATACACCTTCCAAGATGGTAAACAAAGGGTAAATTTATGTTTATTTTTGTGTTTATTTTTGAGCACTGGTAGTATATGTACATTATTTTGTTTTTACACATTGATGGTTTTGATAGCTATTTAACTGCTCTGGAGTTTATATATTGTGTGCTACCTTAAAGTTTACAGGATGGCCGATGATAGAAGAATAAACTTTTTGAATCAGTAGTGGGAATTATGCCCTAATTAAGATTTCATAATAATTCTTTTTCTAAATCGAGCAACACCTCTCAGCAACAGCATATTGATTTGTCCCCAAAGTTGCAGAAATAAAAGAAAAATGCTATATATAGCAGTTAAGAATTATTTCTCAAACTTATTTAGAAATATTATTTGATAATAAGTTATTGTACAGCGCAGAAAGATAGTTCCAGGTTTTTACCATATATACTTCCCTTACCAATTGTGGCAGTCATTTTGCGAGTTAATATTTTATATAATAAATTGACAAAATATGAAAAAACCTATGTAAACAGTAGATACAAGTTAATTATCAATTCTGTTATGCTTGTGAAGGAAAATATTATTATAAGACCAATATACAATTGATTTTTATCAGGTTTTATGAAGATGATAGAAATTTTTCTCATATCTAACTTAGGTGTATGACATTATTTATGAATTATGAGAGATTTTTCTCTTATCTTACTCTTGGGAATATAATATTATTTTTGGACAAGACCCTCAATATTGCTGCTAGGGAGGTTATAATTGTTACGTGAATACATCTATCTCAATACCAAGGGGAGAGGGGGTTGCATGAAAAAGACTCAATTATCGATTCCATTGATCCTGTTCTGCTGTCATGTTAGATCTGCTGAAGATTGACAAAAACAGTGAAATGTCGGTCATTTGTGTCCTATGAACACATTTCTTGTTATCCCCTGCCGATGGGATTTGGATGGGAATACTGTTCGGTCGTCCGTCCATCCGTCCGTCTGAATTTTGTTTTCAAGTTTTTTCCTTGCAAGTACTGGCTGGAATTAAATGAAACTTTATTGGAACAATCAATACCAAGGGGAGATGTGCATATTGTTGCCTTTTTCGGGTCAGACCCTTTAAGACAAAGCTATGGCCATTGAATAGTTATGCAGTATGCAATAACTGTTTCCACGCTATTTCTCTGCAACTACAGGCTGTAACTCAATGAAAGTTTATTTGTACAATCAATGCCAAGGGGAGATGTGCATCGTTGTCTTGTTCTGGTCACACCCTTCAATACAAAGTTATGGCCCATGATTAGTTGTGCAGTATGCATATAGAGCAATATTGCTATTTCTTTGCAACTGATGGATTGATTTCAACAAAACTTTATGAGAACCGTCAATTTGGAAAGGAAATTAGCATCACATGGCCTGTTCCAATTATACTATGTAACACGGAGTTATGATTCCTGTTATGTACCTGCATTTTTTTTCATGGACAAAGTATAACATTTTTTTGGATTTTTTTACAACAACTGAATGGATTTCAACATATCTACGTCAATCGATAAATTTTCTCATCAAAGACTGGTTTAAATACCTGACCTACTGAAGTTTTTTTTTACTGTGAATGCCATGATAAATATATAAATAAAGCCTTATGTCTCCAGTTTTTGTTTTAGTAAATAACCAGTACTCGGCGGGGAATACAAATAAACGAATTTGCTTGTTTCAGTTTTAATGTCTCGATGTTTTATTACTTAATATCAGTCTTAACATTGTTGGGCAATAACAGACATTTAGCATTTAAATGATGAAAATGTTGGAGTATTTTGCTTCAACACATCAAGCTAAACACTTTGCTTATAAAACCAAAGTACATGTACAATAATAACATATTTTAAAAGTAAGTGAGATTTTTCAAATTTAGAATATTCAGGCTTTCTATGGCTAGCAAAAAAAATCAATATTGTAAATATATTTATTCAGGAAAATCATCCTAATCCAGGCAAATGGTACAAAGGTATACAAACGCGAGCATACCTACCTGATACCAAAGAAGGTAGAAAGATTGCTAAAATGCTGAAAGTGGCATTTGAAAGGAAGCTTGTGTTTACCATTGGTAGCTCTAGAACTACAGGCCAGGAAGGTGTTATCACATGGAATGACATTCATCATAAAACGGATTCTAGACCTCATACACAGTATGTAAAGTGTATAATTTTGAGACAATAAAAAGAGCTCATAGAGGAGCTGTTTAAAATTGTAAGCTATTCTGTTATTAACATTTGGATTTAAAACATTCTTTGGGTAACATTTAAATCAAATGTCATTTGTCAGAATGGCTATTTCAATTATTATCCTAATAAAACATGCTCCTATTATTTAAAATGGGCCAGCTAGGATAAAAACGTAAGAATGTCTTATTGACACTTACACTGATTAATGGCTACAGTATCAAGTTAGTATGCCGCCCTTCAAAAAACTGGGGGTATATTTCTTTGCATTTGTCTGTCGGTCGGTCATAGACCAAATGGTTTCCGAGTGATGACTTAAGAACGCTTAGGCCTAGGAACATCAAACTTAGTATGATGATTGTTCATGACGAGTAGATGACCCCTATTGATTTTTGGATCTATGGGTCAAAGGTCAAGCTCACATTGACCTGGTAGGTAGAAAAGGTTTCCAATCAATAACTAAAGTTTGCGTAAGCCTGGGAACTTCAAACTTGGTATTGTGATTGCTAATGACCAATAGATGACCCGTATTGATTTTGGGGTCAAGGTGACCTTGACCTTATTGGTAAAAACGGTTTCCGATCAATAATAGAAGAACATTTAGGCCTAGGATCTTCAAACTTGGTATAATAATTGTTCATGACCATTAGATAACCCCTATTGATTTTTGGGTCAAAGGTCAAGGTCACATTGACCTTGTAGGTAAAAACGGTTTTCGATCAATAGCTTAAAATTGCTTAGGCCTAGGAACTACAAACTTGCTTTGATGATTCTTCATGACCAGTAGATGACCCCTATTGATATTGGGGTCAAGGGATCAAAGATCAAGGTCACATTGACCTTGTCGGTAAAAACTGTTTCTGATTTATAACGAAAGAATGCATATGCCTTTGAACTTCAAACTTGGTATGATGATTGTATATGATCAGTAAATGACCCCTATCTATTTTAGGATCAAGGGACCAAAGGTAAAGGTCACATTGACCTTGTAAGTAAAAATGTTTCCGATCAATAACTAAAGAACGCTTAGGCAAAGGAAATTCCAACTTGGTATGATGATCGTTAATGACCAGTAGATAACCCCTATAGATTTTAGGGTCAAGGAGCCAAAGGTCAAGGTCACATTGACCTTGTGGGTAAAAACAGTTTTCGATAACTAAAGAATGTTTGGGCCTAGGAATTTCGAACTTGGTATGATGATTGCCTATGACCAGTAAATGATTTTTATTGATTTTTTGGTCAAAGGTCAATGCCACATTTATATTGGAGGAAAAACGGTTTCCAATCCATAACTTGACAAGCCATAACCTGTTGCCCTCAAACATCGTAGATGCATTAAACTTGGCCAGTAGATGTCCCCTTTTAGATTTTTGGGTCAAGGGGTTAAATGTCAAGGTTATATTGACCATGTAGTTAAAAAGGTTTCCGATCAATAAGTTGACAAGTTATGGGCTGTTGGCTCTCAAACTTTGTAGATGCATTGGCCAGTAGATGACCCGTAGTGATTTTTGGGTCAGGGGTCAAAGATCAAGGTCACATTGACCTTTTATGTCAAAACGGTTTTCTATCAATAACTGAACAACCCATGGACCATTGACCTTCAAGCTTTACATATGCATTGTCTTTGGTCAAAAGATGACCTCAATGAAATTCTGGGGTAAAGGGGTCAGAGTTCAAAATCACATTGGCCTTATAGGTAAAAATGCTGTCTGATCAATATCCAAACAACCCATGGACCCTTTACCTTCAAACTTCACAGGTGATTTAGTCTTATCTGTCTTTAATGCGGCCTATATGATTCATAAAATTCATGAATGTATTATTTGGTAAGATTTGTGATTTCTTTGTTATTAAATTGCTGCACACAACCTAGTAACAAGTCATGATCAGTAGATAACCTTTATTGACTTTTTGGTCACTAGGTCAAAAGTCAGTCATAATAACCTGAGCACATGACTAGTTGGCTGATGATAGGGGACATACATGTTTTACAAACATATCTTGTCTATAAAATGTTGATACTAATGACTTACTGGTAGAGTTCTTATGAAAATAACATCAAGAATTACCAAACAAAGTCACTGACTTTGATAAATGAAAACTCTTTTAAGATTCTAAAATTCGAATTTGAAATCAGTTTGTTGCTAAATGCCACAGTTTTGGCTTATCAACCTTTGACAATGACGTTATAGAGCAACAAAAATTATTTTCAGGGGCAGATAAAATTAGTAAAAATTATATTTTATATGCTTTTCATTTTTATAGGTTTGGATATCCAGATCCAACTTATCTGGAACGAGTTAAGGATGAACTGGCTGCAAAAGGAGTGACAGAAAATGACATTTCAGGAGTAATATTGTAAAAAAATCAAGAAAGCTAGAAAAAATCAAGTTTTAGAATGATTATTGATATAAAAAATCAAAACAGTATTTTAGTATGTGTTTTCTGCAGTTTGTATGCATTTATCAGTGTTACAAAGTTTTGATATTTCTTCTTGAAAATCTTTAGTATAAAATTATTCTTACTTTGATATAATTTTTAGCTTTAACTCTTTGTATTCCATCAATAAACAGAATGTATTCAATCAATAAACAAAATACATATTTACTGTAATAGCAAAGACATTTTCATTGTTTGTATCAGTCATTATTAAAAGCTGCTTTCCTCAAGGGTTTTCTAGATTTGTTTTCTTTTAAATTAAACTGTAACTTACTAATCAGATAAATTGTTCTAAAATATGAAAAAAAAAACAATAAAGAAAAATGAAACAAAAAAGGTAACTGTAAAAGGTAATAGATAATAAAGAGATAATTGTCCAAGATTAATGTTTAATCACAGTGATGAATTATATCTAAAAAATGTTAATATGTTTATTCATGTTATTAATTTTATATGTAAGCTCTAATAACTGTAACACTATTTATTTTTATTTTTATTTTTATTTTGCAATAAAAATGTATTAGAAGAAATATAGAAATATAAAGATAAACTATAAAGCTTGTATTTCAAGAACAAAGGGGTAAATACCATTTAACAAATATAACATTTGTAGGTGTACATAAAAATATTTTCTCAACTGAATGAGGAAATAAAACTCTGCTGGTATATATGAGATGTCAGTTTGTGCATTCAGTAGAATGTTTAAATGCTTTACAGGAAGTAAGTATAGAGGATTCAGCTTTAAAAATGAAATGACTATCTTCTCTCATACTGTACAGAGAGGCAGTAAGGTTTTGTCCACCAGTTAAGCTTGAAAATCACCACCAAAGTCTAGGTCTGAATGAAAATCTACAAAAAGTACTAATATTTGGTAAAATGTGAAAATAATAAAGCATAGTTCTTACCTTGAAATATAAAATATTTAAACTGCTAAAGTGAAAGTACATTTTTTGATTTGAGAATGTCAGTTTCTAAGGGAGACTACTATGATTGCATAATATAATTATCAAAATTAAGTCTGGCAGTCACTCTAATAATGATGATTCATTATTATCTTTAATTTTATTAATGTTCTGGAAATAATGATTCTTGTAATTACTGATAAATAATGTAAGACACATTTAAAAACACAAGTGCCTCAGAAACGACTGTATTTACAATTTTCAACTTGCGTCGCATATAGATCAAAAAGTATTTAACCTGGAGTCCTGAAACTTTACAGGAATGTTGCTCTGCATGTGAAGCTGTGCATCTTGGGTTTTGCTTGTGGATTTATTCTGTTTTTGTCAGAGTTATTGTCCTTGACTTAATAAACATTTGTAATTTTCAACTTGTGCTGCACGAAGCTCAAAAAGTATTTGACATACGGCCATAAAACTTTACAGGAATATTGATTAGCATGTGTAGTTATGCACCTGGGTATTTTCATGTGGATTAATTAAGTATTTGTAGAATTATTGTCCTTGGAATTTTCAACTTGTGTCGCATGTAACTTAAGAAGTATTTGACAAGTCATGAAACTTTACAGAAATGTTGATCAGCATGTGGAGTTGTGCACCTTGGCTTTCGCTTGTAAATTTATGTGTTTTGTCAGAATTATGGTCTTGAATTTTTCTCAAAATTTAGAAGCAAACGCAAGAAAATAATGTACCAAAAATATTTATTGATATATGTATGACACTTATGTTAAGTAAACTCAATGTTACTCAATAATAAAATTAATGTAAGAACGCACATTATAGAACATAATCCATGATAAACTATAAATGTCCAAGTCAATATAGCAAAACTGGCTTACATCAATCAGATTCTGCTATAAATTCAACAGCACATATAAACAAAATTGCCTTAAATGACATTTTACTTAAACAACAAAAAACTTACCAACAGGTATATACATTGTACCTAAACAAAAAACATAAAATTAAGGCCGGGCGGGGTGGAAATTTAACATTCCATGAAAAACGTGTCATACAAACTGTACCCACAACAGGTTGAACGACTTACTTATAATAACAGCGGATGAATACAAAATAACAGTCAAGCAAATCAAAACAAGTCACTTATTATCAAAGGGATCAAGCTTATCATCAAAATAGACTGTTCTTTACTATATAAGCCAGGTAACATACGATATAATGAACACCCCTGTCAATATCGATAATTAAAAGATTTTATGTTTAACAAAAAATACTTCAAATTATCTGAAAACGCCAGGAAATAATGTACCAAAATATATTTATTGATAAATGTATGACACTTAAGTAAAGTAATCTCAATATTACTTAATAATGGATTAATGTAAGCACTAACATTATAGAACATAATCCATGATAATGTATAATGTCCAAGTCAATATAAAAAAGAGCTTACATTAATCAGATTCCGCCAAAACCCGCCAAACAAAACATAAAACAAAAATACAAATCAATGACAAAAACATACAAATTAAACAAATCTAATAGTCATAAAAAGAATGCAACAACATCAAAACTTTATCAATCTCAACAAGACTAGAGTAACGTCAAGAAAACCATTACCACAAGTTTTCTAACCTCGAAGAAAAGGAAATAAAACGTGTAAGACATAAAGATACTATCAAACTACGCTTTATTTTCTTTTAAGGGGGTATTCTCACTTCTTCGAGGTTTTGATTAAGAAAATAAGTGTTTAAAGTTGTTCTTATTCACGTGTAAGTCTTAAGGAAATAAAAATAACTCCCTTTAAAAACTATGTATCTGAATCAAAATAAAGCACCATGAACAATTTTGACAAAGCTACATTCATCAAATTAACAAACTTATATACAAACATAAGCTTGTTTGGATTTTTACGGCACGTCAACACATAACTGGCCATATCGTGCCGAATGCTATGATAGGCTTAAAATGTTATGTAAAACTTTCTAAATGACAATAAAGATGAGTCAATTAGATCCTAGAATACACGTTTAATATTTCAAATAATCAATGATGTTTTTTGATGGAATTGTATTAAAGAGTTCTTTGAGTGAATTTACAGAATAAAATCTATTACGGGCGTGTGAAAAATCATGACATTCAAGAAGAAAATGCTTGACAGTAAAATTTCATTACAACCTACAGAGAAAGGGGCTTTGTGTGTTTAATTCGGCATCGAAGAGATCATGGCGGTTTGACAGAGATAGAGATGGTGACACATCAAGAGATGGGTTTATATCGCAAAGTTTATTTAAAACGGCATTGTCCCAATTTGCTTTCCATTCAGATGCATGATACGAGTTTATTTATAGCCGGTCTAAAATCACAAGCATGTGACAATAAGTCAGACGTTTGAAAATTTAATGATTGTTTAGCTAAAGCATCTACTTTTTCATTTCCTCGTATACCTACATGACTAAGAATCCAATATAATTTAACAGATTTTTTAAAGTATATCATGAAATCGTAGAAGAAGTTTCTTTATTATGATATTGTCAGATATCTTATTTTTAATGGATATTAAAACAGAAAACGAGTCAGAAAATATCACAAATTTATTATAGGTATGCTGTACTATGTAAGACAATGCTAAATCTATAGCTTTTGCTTCAGCAGTAAAAAATGATGCATTATCTGGTAACCTCATACTAGATGTAAAATTATTTTCAAACACAGCCGTACCTACCTTGCAACCTTCTTGATCCGTCCGTATAAATATGTATAAAATCTTCCTGTTCTTCCTTACTTACTAGAAACTTCTCTTTGAAATGTTCAGGTGAATTTGATGACTTTTTTATATTTGAAAGATTAATATTTATTTTCGGGTAATAATAAGTCCAAGGTGGAACATCCTCATCGTCATTTTGAAGGATACTCTCTGGATTAATTTTAAGTTTATCTAAATCATCTTTTAAACTAAGACCTAATAGTTTAATTTCCTTTAGTTTGTTAACAAATTTTTCAGTTTAACTTGGTTTGAAAATAATATTTTTAGCTGGATTTTTGCTATTAGATGAAATTCTAGTTGCATATTGAAGTGATAGCTTTTTTCGACGAAGATGAAGCGATGGTTCCCCAGCTTCCGCATATAGACTTTCTACAGGTGAGGTGCGAAAAGCACCTAAAGCTAAACGTAAACCCTGGTGATGATGGTATCTAGCATTTGAAGATATGATTTTCTTGCAGACCCATATACTACAGAACAATAATCTAATTTTGATCGAATAAGACTTCTGTATAATGACTTGACTACTGGAATTTTAGAACCAGATATGTAAAGTTCAGGGTCATTATGGTGTTTCCGCAATCGACAAAAATGAACACATTGAGTTTTTGACTTTGAAAGTTTAAAACCATTTTCTATTGCCCTCTTTTGAATTTTATCTTAATTTTGTTGAAGTTGCCTTTCAATTGTTCTCATACTTTTCGATCGATAGCAGGTAAGAAAATCATCTTGTTGGTGGTCCTCAGAAAAAGTTGAACCAGGTCTTACTTTAAAGTGCCTATCGTTTAGAAATCCAGAAATGAAAAGAGGAAGTCTGCCTTTATGTCCTGCATCCTTTAGATCTTTTAGGATACCATATTTCCAAGAAGTATCGTCTTCTCAAGATCAAAGAAAATTGATACCCAGGTGTTGTTTATTCTAATAAAAGTTTCAAGTCGTACAAGATGCTCGTTTGTACTTCGCTGTTTACGAAAACCTGACTGGAAATTAATGATAATTCCATTATTTTCTAGATACCAAATTAACCGATTATTTATCATTCTCTCGAATGTTTTGCAGAGGCAACTTGTGAGTGAAATTGGACGATAATTTGTAGGGTCAGTTGAATCTTTTCCAGGTTTAGGGATAGGAATAACCAACGCATTTTTCCAAGTGTTGGGAAATTTACCAGAAGCAAGTCAAGAAATTGGGGTGGTACATGTTTAAGAAACTGGTAGTTAATTTCGTCAGGGCCTGCAGCACTATCTTTTGCAGTTTTGATTGAATAGATTAAGTCATCAATAGAGAAAAGGAAATTATAGTCTTCCTCGTTTGTTGAAGTAAAATTTATCTGCTCTTTCTCAGCTTAACATTTATGTTGTTGAAATTCATTTGAATGGTTGTTCGAAGAAGAGTTCTTTTCAAAAGTTTTAGCCAAAGTTTCTGCAATATGCGTTTGTTTGTTTTTTGGTATATTGACCATCACCAGTTTTTAAGTGAACAGTTGGACTCTTTTTGTACTTATCACTTATTTTTCGTACTGCATCCTAGACTTTCCTAAAAGGAGTATTTGAATTGATATTTGAAACATACGATTGCCATGATTGGCGTTTAGATTGACGAATTGATCTTCTAGCTTTGGCTCTAAATATTCTATAATTTTCAAGTTTTTCTTTTGTAGGGCGATGTTCAAACTTTTTAAGTGAAGCTTTACGTATACGAACAGCTTTTTTACATTTATCGTTAATCCATGGTTTTTTAATTTGTTACTTTTATTATATTTTGTTAATGGAATAACTTTGCAGGCAATCGTATGTAATGCTGAAGAGAACGTTTCAGCTATATCAGCAGAACTGAAATCAAATTCATTGTTTGTTAGATCAATAGAACCTATTTAATGTTTCCCAATCTGCTTTTTTAAATTTAAGAAACCTTCATCTGGTATAGAGTCATTTGATGTTAGTAACAATGGATAATGATCACTGCCGTACTAGTCAGCTAAAACTTTCCAATCGAAGTCCATGTATTTAGCAGAGTGGACAATCGGATGTCGATGCAAGAAAACGTACCTGTAGCTTGATGTAAATATGTAGGTGACCGATTGTTTAATAAACAAAGCTGAAAGTTACCTATCAATTGTTCAGTTATGTTACCCTTATTATTTGTAGATATACTGCCCCAGATAGGAATATGAGCATTAAAGTCGCCTAAGAAAAGGAAAGGTGATGGTAATTGTCGAATAATACTTCATTATACTTCATAATACTTCATAAATTTCATCACTTGTTGCCGTTATATTTGGAAGAAGGTGTAGAGAACAAATCGTTAGTGGTCAATGTAAGGTCACCTGCACAGCTATAGCTTGTAATCTTGTTTTAAGTTTTAGTTCTTTTTGAGGAACGCAATTTGCGAAAGCAATGCTTGTACCACCTGATGTTCTGGCGTTACTTGTGCATAAATGGTTATAAAGTATATAATCTTTTATAGAGATATTATCTTTAGGAGATAACATAGTCTTCTGAAGACATTACACATTTGGAGAGAATTTTGATAAAAGTAGAAGTAGATCATTATAATTTGACTTTAGACCTCGGCAATTCCATTGTAAGATAGAATGACTTCTATAATCCATTTTAAAAAAATATTTATATTACGTAGGAAACTTTATTGGACTTCTGACATTCGGAGTTCGAGGAGGGGAGAGGTATAAATCCTCATCCTCCATCCATTCGGTGTCGAGAAGTAGGTCGAACCAATTTTCCGTGTTGATCGGGTTCCGCATTGCTTTTTTCACCCGATCTGTGATGACAATTCGCTCTTTAGGCGATTGTTTTTGATAAACTGTCTCAGACGATGCTATTTGAATGTTTGCAGTTTGCTTCTTTGGAGAAGACTTTGATAATGCACAGAGGTAGACTGTTTACTTTGTGAAGCTGCATGCTTTTATGGTAATGTTAACTTAAGTGGTGGGCATTGGCATAAGTTGATTTGTACTGCAGAGTCATCTTTACAGCTGAATACAACATGTTTTGGTCCTTGTGATTCAACAAGCTTTCGTGCATCTTGAAAGGAAATATTTTGCGTATACTTCTGACGAAGAATTTCTTTTTCCTTATACCACAAGGGGCATGACCGGTATGTGGCGTAATGCTCTCCTCCACAGTTTTCACATTTGACAGGAACATAACAAGTCTCATTTTTGTCATGGTTTGAGCTGCATATGCGGAAAATAGTCTGCCTTACGCAATTTGATTCATGGTGACCAAATTTGAAGCATCTGTAACATTGCATTGGGTTTGGAAAGTAAACCGCAACGCGAACGTTAAGGTAACCTACTCGAATCGATGATGGGAGAATGGGTGCGGAGGCTATTACAAAAGGCTATTCGTTGGCACTCGATTACAATCTCTTGTAGTATGAATGCGCTTGACATTTGACACCTGCTGTGATTTTAACTCTTTAGCAATATCTATCTCTAACATTCCTGCAAGGTCAGAACATTTGATAACGCCCTTGCTGGAGTTCAGAGACTGGTGTGGTGTGGCAGTTACATCAATGTTAAACTAGAAATGTGTCCATAGGACACTGGTGCCCCCACCGCGCCACTGTTCTGTCAATCTTTTTACTTAGTCAAGGGAAATAACTCTACAAATACTAGATAAATCCACAAGTGAAACCCCAGGTGCAAATCTAAATATGCTGAGCAACCTGCCCATAAGGTTTAATGATTCTATGTCAAATCCTTTTTGAGTAACTTGCGACACAAGTTAAAAATTGCAAAAATTTTCTAAGTCAAGGGCAATTACTCTAAAAAAAACTAAATAAATCCAGATGAAAATACCTGATGCACAACTGCACATGCTGATCAATATTCCTGTAAAGTTTTATGACTCTAGGTCAAAAACAATTTGAGTTACATGCGACAAAAGTTGAAAATTGCAAAATTTTACTAAGTCAAGGGCAATAACTCTAAAAATACTATAAATATCCAGACGAAAATTCCCAGGTGCACAACTACACATGCTGATCAACATTCCTGTAAAGTTTCATGACTCTAGGTCAAATACTTTTTGAGTTACGTGCGACACAAAAGTGAACGAACGGACGGAAGGACGGAAGGACGGACGTACAAGGGTAAATCTAAATAATGCCCGCCACTAAAGTGGGGGCGAAAAAAAACTGGTACATTTCAGAATAATGTCTGCTTGTTGTTTCCGCTCTATCTCTATCGAGAGTCCACCATTGCGGAGTTTTTTGACAGATGTAGGCGTACCAATTGAAGCCGAAAGCTGTATTTCTATAATGAAGGGCCTAAGTTCAGTGAGTGATTTGGAGCTGTTTTATTTGATTATCAGAAAAAGGGGAAAACTTCCATCAACTGATATGTTACAACTTAAATCTTCTTGCGATTTTCGTTTTTTTTTGTTTGTGTATCCATGATAAAAGTATGAAAATTCGTCTCCCGGGTTCCCCAGCCACCTCGGACCCCAACATGGGGATGTGCGATGGAGACTAATATCCAGTCTCCGCACAACAAGGATACCAGAGAGATATACTCGTATAGATTGTAAATATGTACAATTTACACAATTAGACCATTAGCCACCGCCTTCTTGGATATGTTATACTGTATTTATAATGCATAATATGAAAGCTTGTTTTAACATAACGGCACCGATCACTACAGTTTTAGTAGGAATTAAAGGTATACTAGAATCACATGTAGGAATCAAAATTTAAACTAAGATTTTAAAATAATGAATGTGCATTGAATTGTATTCATTTCGGGACCGTGTAAGTTCAATGAAATCTTTAAGTAATTAAGAAATTTATATCCAAGGGCAAGGCACGACCAGCCGATTGACCAAAAAGCCGTCTACCCTAAATCAGAGGCCAAAGCAGTGTGTTAGGAGTACTGGAGATCCCTGGGTATCCTTCAACTGCCAGGACCCTCTTTTCTAGGTTACGGGACATTGCCCACGGCAAACAGGCAGTCAGGGTGTTGGCCATATGTCCGTCATACAGGCGCACAACAGTGCATCCCCATAACGGACATATGTTACTCATCCTCACCACGTAGAGGTTCCCCAAAGAGGAGGCAAACATAAGCTAACATATAAACATGAATATATACATAAATAACTTACAGTGCTACATGCTGAACAAGAACCACTTTACCTGTAATCAAATGCGATACAGTATTAATGAAAACACGACGTAATAAACATTAGTCTTCTAAATTCAAATGAAGACCTTTGTCTTTAACGGCAAAGAGGGAACAAACTGGTTTACCAAACTTGACAAAAAGGCCTGAATAAATAAATGAATTGACAATTCCTTTCTTTACATTGACGTTCTATTAACTTATTTACTTGTTTAACTTTAGCACTTGTATCCAAATAATCACAAGGGCGAGGCAAAATGGATAAAAACAATATGACTGTGAGGATTAATACTCCTAATCAAAGTTATAAGATTATTGAAAAGGCTAACAATCGCATCAACTGAATATTTCTCCCTAGAATCAATGTCATTAGTGCCAACATGAATAATTGTGAAAGATTTTGACAGTAAAAAATGAGCATTCTGTATCTTAGCTAAGAGACAAGCTATATTAATCTCAGGGAAGGCAATCACCTTGGTATGTCAAATGCCGCCAACGTCCTTGGCAATAGAATTAGAAATAATATAAACCATCAGACCTGGAATGACAAGAAAAACAGATAATCAAATATGTAGGTTAAAACACTCACAAACAGGTATCCTACAAACAAATTAAAACTCAATACATACGGTTTTTAATACAAACATTCTAGATAAAATATCAATTTTGTCATTCCAATTAAGATCAAAATAAACCTTGTAAGCGTCCGATTTACAATCACCTAGTAATTGAATACGGTCATGGGGGATATTTGACCTATGTGCAAGAGTTGCAAAACCCAGTCTTAAAAATGACTGGATTTGTTTCACAATCCAAACTAATCATTTGAATACATTCCCATAACTTTTTCTGAAACAAATAATATGTAACCACTGAACCATTTGGTAAAGTACATAACACATGACGATGTTGACGAATTTTCAAAGTTAAAAACAAGTCATAAGCTGTTACAGGACCTCCTATTATTTAGTCTTACTAAGGTTCATATAACCTCGCTTTCTCCAAATTGTATAGTTTTTGACCAATTAAAATGTATTTAAATATAATAAACACAATGGCGTATACAATTAGAGTTCAAAATTTTACCTTTATCAAAATCATCCAAAGACGTCGGAACCAAATTTGATTTTCTTGCACAAAGAAAAAATGCTAAAAGAAACAAGCAATTATCATAGTATTGCAAGCAATCCATAAGTCCCCTACCGGTAAGAGCCCAAGCAACATTCTATGGGCCATTGGCCATTCACTTAGGTTCCTATTCAAAGTAAATTTGTTGAAAAAGTTCTTTAAAAGTAATCACAGGAAATAGTTTTTATGTACAGACAGACTGAAAGACACTCTACAGTTATTTTTTAAACATCCCTGTTATCAAAATATAACATTTTTAAAATCCTATCATGATTGAAGAAGTTGGAGTAAAAATTACCAATTTCTCAAAAAAAAGTCTAAGTTCAAAAGGGGCATAATTCTGGAAATAGTCTTGCTAGAGTATTGAACACTCACAAATGTTGAGTGACAATAAGAAACATTTATATGAAGTTTGAAGTAGATACATTCAGAAAAAAGAAGTTAAAAAAAAAAACAATGTTTTTTCCATGAAAATTTCAAGTTCAAGGGAGGTAATTCTGATAAATTTTGTGCTAGAGTTGTAAACCTTGTCACATATGATGTGGTTGATGACAAGCAACTTATATTTAAAGTTTGAAGAAAATACCTTAAGAAATAAAGAACTTATAGTGAAAAAACTTAAAAACTAGAATCAGAAATCTTGAAATTCAGTCTATTTGTTGCCATAGCAACCAGAATTTTCAACATAGTAAGATAAGAAAAGGATGTGAATAATTTCCATACTGCCATCTACCCAAATGTCAAGTTTCATAAACATATTTTCAGTACTTTTTGTGTTATCACTGGATCCAGGTTATGTGTTAAATTTGCCATATTTTCAGTCTATTTGTTGCCATAGCAACCAGAATTTTCAACAAAGGAAGAAAAGAAAAAGACGTGCATAATCTCCATACTGCCATCTCTCCATATATCAAGTTTCATAAAAATATTTTCAGTACTTTTTGCGTTATCGCGGGATCCAGTTTATGTGTAAAATTTGTCATATTTTCAGTCTATTTGTTGCCATAGCAACCAGAATTTTCAACATAGGAAGAAAAGAAAAAGACGTGCATAATCTCCATACTGCCATCTATCCATATATCAAGTTTCATTAAAATATTTTCAGTACTTTTTGCGTTATTGCGGGATCCAGTTTTGTGGACGGACGGACTGACGGACGGACAGACGGACAGACGGACGGACAGACGGACGGAGGGTAAACCTAAAGTCCCCTCCGGTAAACCGGTAGGGGACTAAAAAACACCAATAAACAATATTATCTTTCACAGAAAAATCCAACTTGTCAAAAATCCTCAACAAAATATTTAACGAAATGGGCTCTGCAAGTTGAACAGCCCAAGGATTTAACCTAGTAATTCCTCTTAGTGATAAATTAAGTAAATAAGTATTAATAAGATCAATCTTATAACCTAAACATATATGCAATATCTTCACTCCACTTATATAATTCTTAATACTCTGTACCGATTTAAAAGATCTACTGAGAAATTGAGCATATAATTGTACAGTTGATGTAGATGCAGGTAAATAACAAAGTCCAAAATATAAACAAAATAAGATGAAACTTATGAACAGGCTCAATCAAACCGAGCCTGCAACATTTCCAGTTTAGCAGTGTTGGGCTTTCTTAAGGGATTCTTATTTTCTCTATTTTATCGCCACGTCAGCGTTGTTTGTGCCGTGTGGAGGCTGTAAAAAGTCGCCCCGTACATTCAATCAGAGATGCTATATTTCCGATCCTTAAAGATCGTTTTGCACGACATTATTGTTGTGCTTGTGGTAATTTAGTTATTTCTATTCGGCTATTTTCTTGTTGGGTGGTTTCAATATTCCCCACTCGAATACTGTTGAATCACCCTTAGGATATGTGGCCTGGTTTTTAAATTTGTCTTTTGACTCTACTTCATAAGGATGGAACAACATGTAAATAATGTCTGTAGGAACTGTTATGCACAATTAAGACAAATTAGTCACATCAGACCCTATCTTACTGTTAAAGCAACCAAATCTCTAGTAAATTCACATATCACCTCTAGGTTAGACTACTGTAATGCACTGTTATATATGGAGTCTCTAAGCAGTCAATGACCAAGTTACAACATGTTCAAAATACAGCAGCAAGATTTGCGACCAAAACACTCAAATATGACCACATAACACCTATCTTACGTGAACTTCACTGGATTCGGGTCGAATATAAAATTTTGACTTATACATATAAATCCCTCATCGATCAATCACCAGCCTATATAAAAGACATGATAAACGTGTACATCCAAGTCAGGAATCTGAGGTCCCTAAATAACTCAATGACATTAGTTGTGCCTAAATCTCGGACAGTACGATATGGTGACAGGTGCTTCCAGACAGCCGCAGCGAAATTATGGAATGAGTTACCCACTGGCATTAGAGACAGTAATACCTTGCCAAGTTTTAAGAGAGCTCTCAAAACATATTTTTTCATAAAGGTCTATGGACGCTAGTTTCATAAAACAACATACATGTACTACTTTTGCTATATTATCAGTGTAAATTGTGTGTTTGATTTTATGTCTTAGGGTTTTACTTTATACTTCGTTTCTTTTTTACTTTTGTTTGTTACTTTTTTAACAATCTTATTTCGGTCAAATCTTTTATAGGATAATATAATTGAGCCTTGATTTTAAACTAAATGTGTCTGTATTTCTTACCATCCTTTACTGGTTTTAGATTATCATTATTGTTTAATAGGTTTACTTAATTAATATTATACCTTATGTTTTATATATATTTATGATTATGTATGTTTTATCAGATTTATGTAAAGCACTCTTGAACATTTATTATTTATGAAAAGAGTACTATAGAAATGTGGTATATAAAATAATAATAAAAAAATAATCTATTTTAGGATAAACCAGCCAACATCTGATCCTCTGAAACAAAATCATTAACTCCTTTTCCATCTTTGAGAAAACTAAAATCTAAAATGATACGTCTCTCATTAGGATTGGACTTAGGGACTGTATTTAAAGGAGAAACGACCATAACATCTCAAAAGGACAGGAGCTAAAAGGACCAATTATAGCATCAAAAGAAGCTTCTTTCTGTAAATAATTCAACATATGATCCGGGAAAGCGGTTGCACCAGCTAAATTTCTTTTACGAAGTGGTTTATCAAATAGAAACTTTTTATCCTCCTATTCAATCTACCGACTTATCTCAATTTCCTTTTGAGATGAAAGAGATAATGGTTCTTTCAAACTAAAACAAACCTTACAACTTTTTATGATTACAAACACAATTTTTAATTGAGTTTTCAACGTAAGAGAATTCAATAACTCTAGAAGACAAACCTATGTTTTGATATTTACAAAAAACTAGGCAAGAAAATATCGGCCAAACCATCTAAAGAAGTATTATCTGATGTATTATCAGCTGAGACCATAGCCCACAAGCCATTAGTAAGTCATACTCTTGCATGAGGGCAAGCAGTGTTACATTCCGGGTGTGTCAACTCTTTTCTATCTGATTGCCAACATGTAGCACAAATATGCTTTGCAAACCGGGTTTTTCTACTTTCAAAGCAATAACATGTGATGATTTTTGCGAACATTTATTCCTTTGATATCTATTACAAAACCAAATTTTGTAATCTTCACCTCCAACAGTAGTTGAATTTTCCTGGGGAAGATCAAAAGATGGTTTGAGACGTAGTTACACAAAATCTACATTTCTAAAATTCTTAACTTTGTGTCTAGCCAGCACTGCAGATTCCACATAATGGAAAACTCTTTTTCCAGTTACTATGACCTTATTCAATCTCCCACAAAATAGCAGCAAAAAGTGACTTAACAACAGAAAAATCAAACGAACTTTTTAAGTACATCAATCTTTTTAACAGATCCAATCTAGCTTTTGCTTCTTTTTCCTTTATCTTAGGTGAAGAGATAATTTCTAATTCTCCTGCAAACAAAATAACACCTATTTTCTTAAAGGTAATATTTCTATAGACAAAGTCAAACCTTAAAGTAAAATGCAGTTTCTTTCATATTTCTAACAGAATCAGATCATTTTAAAGTTATACAGTGTAACTTCTGAAAACCGAACACCTGTAGGACTAGCCAAAACCTTCGGTATTTGGAAGTTTCCAGAATTCAGAAGTTCGGAATTATCTGAACAGGTAGAAACATTAAACATCAATTGTATAAGCCATGATAAAAAATTTAGGAACCTTATTAAATTCATAAAATGGAAAAATATTAGACAATAAAAAAGTCATAACTGCATTGTATAGTAAATGTAACTTAATATGTTGATACAAAAGCAAGATTTCATGCTGTACCAGCTATAATTAATAACCTGTTTTTGTTTTTGTTTTTTTCATCACAATATACTTATTTATATTTATAATACAGATAAATGGTTTCTGCTAAATGGAAGATACTGACATTTTGAAGGCTTTACAATCTCAATTATAAAATTCCTTCACACCTTTTTCAATTTCCGGATTTTGGAAGTAAATTTGAATTGATATAACCATAAAATTTTACCAAAAAATCGTTCGGAATTCAGAATTTAGAAGTTCCGGAATTCAGAGGTATTTATTACATATTAAACAAAAGAATAAATTTCGGGACCCTGTAAAATGTTCGGATTTTAGAAGTTTCTACGGAATTCAGAAGTTACACTGTACCAGATTTCTTATGTTTACTATTATGTCTTTTATGCGTCTTAAAACTACCAGGAGACCTGTGAAGCCCGGAACCACCATCATCTGAGTCAGAATCATTTGACTCATTACCTGTAGTAGAAACACTGATACTTGAAGACACTGAGCTAATAACACCAAGTTTTGCCAATTCCTTCCTCGCCCTTCTCCTCAAACCAGTCATATCTCTCAAATGTTAAATAGTTAATAAATCCATATCTGAATTTCCAGCTGGAGTAGAAGAAGACAAAAGCACCCGAAACCCAGCAGCCACACTAGACTTCTTCTTCACACCTTCCTTCACTAAAATAGTCTTTGGCATTAACAGCGACCTCTCTAAACTCACCCACCACTGCTTCAACTTCCTTAACACGTTTACGGAGCAACTCTTTCTGCTCTTGTAATATCTTCTGTTTCTCGTCCACTTCTGCAAGATCAGCCAACAGTTCCTTTTTTCCTTTGCATCGCTGAGAAGCTTAGTCGGTGAGGCAGTAGTTTTATCCTTGTCTAATTTATCGGAGGCTCCGACAGGTAAACACAATTTAACTGGAACCGGAGCGGAGCACTCTTTCCCCGGAATATTTTTCCCATGAGACTTAATCGCACTGGTCGTATTTATCTTGTCCAGAACTGTGACAACCGTACCTTTACTGCCCGCAATTTTCAAAGACACCTTAAGACTCGAATCTTCCATCAAACTTGTCAAACTGTGCTTAGTCGTAGTAACGCTGACGGAAAAATAAAACCCGAAGACATTTTTTGCAGTCTATAACTTTTTTAGCCCTAGTACAACTCATTCAAAACAGAAACTTATGTTACACATTAAGCTCTGTATTAAAAGTCAAAAGAAAAAACAACAAATACGCGACATTAAAAGCTTTTCCTAACTGGGAAACTCCTCAGAAAAATGTAAAATATATATAACTGTATCCTAGAAAAACGAAGTAACTACATAAATATTATATTTTTTCAAAATGGCCACAGTAAAGACCGCCAAAATTAATATTAAAATTTAACATTCCATGAAAAACGTGCCATACAAACTGTACCAAAAACTAGTTGAACGACTTATTTATAATAACCGCGGATGAATACAAAAACCTGTCAAGCAAATCAAAACAAGTCACTCATTTTTAAAGGGATATCATCAAGCTTATCATCAAAATAGACTGTTCTTAACAATATAAGCCAGTAACAGACGTAATAACAAAAAGCCCCTGTCAAAATCGATAATGAAAAGATTTAGTGAAAATTTGCAATTTTCAATTTGTGTGGTGCGAAGAATAAAATGAATTTAACATAGAGTCATTAAAAGTTCACTAGATTGTTGATCAGCATTTATAGTTGTTCACCTTTAGTTTCGCTTGTGGATTTATCCTGTATTTGTAGAGTTATTGCCCTTGACTTAATAAAACCGTTTCATTATGTTATGTTATTTGTTCCTTGAGTAAGAATCAACCAACTTCACAGGAGTAATAATCAACATCACTGTGAAGCTATGCACCTGAGATTTTGCATGTGGATTTTGTTCAGTTTTGTTAGAGTTATTGGCCTTGACTTCGTGTAAATTTGGCAATTATCAACTTGTTCATGCTCAAAAAGTATAGGTGTAGGCCTGAACATTTAAAAGAATGATGGTCAGCATGTGTAGTTATGCACTTTAGGGGTTAGCTTGTGGATTTATCCAGTATTTGTAAAAATCTTGCCATTTACTTAGTAAAAGATTTTTAGTTTCTAATTTGCGGTACATGTAGCCCAAAAATATTTGACCTAGTGTCATAAGATTGACAAAACAGTGGATTGTGAGGGCACCCGTGTCCTATGGACTTGTTTTTAGTTTTAAACATCACTATAAATGTGTATGTTAATACATAGGAAATATGATTTAATAAATATTACCTCGGTTTTATAATGAAATGGACTGCTTCACTTTGTTGCTGGATACCTTTCAATACAAAATCTTTATCAATTGACCGCTGAAAATTGAATTTGGTGTAAATACTTAGTAGTTATGGAAAAATATTTTATATATGCATGTTTGGGCATATAGGTAAAATCTTTCATGACTTACTTTCTTTTTATATCACATTTAAAAAAATAAAACAAAAAAACTGCTGTATAGTTTCTAAGCCAAATTAACCAGCTGTTATTTTCTTTTTCTATAGAATCAAACAGTGATGATGAAGTCAAATTTGCTGCAAATTGTTTCCTAAAGAGCTACCTAGAATACTGTAAGCAAAAACGTATTAAAAGGCGTCATTACAAATTGAAATACAATTGTATGCCAGACAGAGAATGCTCATGGCCTTGTATGTGAAATTTTCATGAAGTATGTTCAAGAACAAAAAGACAAGGAAATGGATAAGACAAGTGCCTCAGAAAACCCTCAGGTATGAATGCGTTTTGGATTGTAATTTTATTTAAATTTTCTACCATTAAAGCTCCCTTGAGCATGCAGTGCTCATGTAAGCTATGAGAAATCGATTGTTGTCTGTCTGTCAGTTTTATTTTGTTGTCTGCTTTATCAAGTTTGAGCCTCTTAAATGGTCAATGGCACTGCACCAGTAATATGAGCAGGGATATCCTAAATAAAGTTTATAATTTGTGCGTGGCAATGCACTTAAATTGTTGTTTCCTATAAGTATGACAACAAACGAAGATCAAGAACTTCGTAAATTTAATAATAAAAAACAACAAGATTTTGATGGCATATTTGCTGAATATCTGTGCTTTTGTTTAAAATTTGCAATTCAACATTTGTGAAAGCATTCAATTAACAAGAGTGTAGAGGATACCAAATGAATGGTTTGCATCTGCTTACATTTTCAACAGTACAAATGGTCGAGGGTCTCTCTTATGGTACTGGGCGGATTAAGTGTCAATTACAGAACAGACTTTCAGTAGAACAACTATGAGTCGAACCTTGCTTTGTCGATTTCCTTGACGTGTTAAAGTCAAATGAAAGTTATATTCCCCCTCTATGTACTTTTTAAAAGAAACAAAATATATATGAATCAAAATTAAGAATAATCAAGCTCATTCCATAATAAAGTTTCCTTTTAAAAGGAAAGGCTTGCACAGTTGTGCCTTCATCCCAACCCTTTAAAATTGTTTTTTTTTGTTTCAATTTATTATCACAATTTTTTTGAATTACGGTATTGGTATATCAAAAAGGATTTATTTAGTTTTTTTTTTTTTTGTAAAACGAATATTTTTTGTCAAAACGATTTAAAATCTATTCTCTATTTTATAAAACTAATAAAGAAAATAATCATCGTAAAAATACAAACGTGGAGATCTATCTATCATACTGAAAGAAACAAGTGTGCACATTTAATTTCCACTTTTTTCGCAGAGAAATCATTCGTTTTGGCAGTTGCTAATTTCATTTATATAGCATCTTTATGGACAAGTAAATGCACTAAAATACTTCGTTACGTGGTACCAATTAATAAGCATGTATCAACTATGTTACACGACCACAGATACGATGCGCTATTTGTAGATCAGCACGTGGTATAGTTAATGATATGCATGGGCTATTTTTAGATTACCTCACTGCGTTCATTAGATCTAAATATAACTCGATCATGCACTAATATTCTGTGTGATTTGGTAAGTGAGACGGAATACTACTACAGTAACCATTCTCTATTGTATAAAACTAATACAGACAAAAACAATTACAAAAGAAACTAACTTTTGCGTCTTGAAAAATAATTGAAACGGAACAATTTCGTTTATAATTTATTACGGTTTAAACCGATAAATCAAGTAAAAATAGAAATCCTATTTATATAAACAAACTGGGATTACCGAAGTAACTAATATAGCTTAGATTTCCGTAATATTACTTCGTCTGATTCCGCAGTATGACGGAATCGCCCGAATTGTCACGATTGCAATCGGAAGTACATCGGCTATTATCATTAAACCGAAGAGTGGCGGAAAGGGCCAAAAAGATGCGATTGGCACGATTGCAGCTGGTTTCCCATTTAATCATGCACTAACAAATGTAAGCAGGAAACCACCTTACCGGAACAGCTTTTTCAAAACAGATGGTCGAAGTCGTTTGATTATATTGACACCTTTCATCTGTAGAAATTATTCCCACCTTTTTTGGCTGCACAGATGATTTCTGATCAGTTTGTGTGACATATGTCAATTACATAGTCATCTTTTTTATAGTCTTTGAATGTGTTCACATGCATGAAAGATGCTCTAATGTTATCATTAAAATTGCAATAGTTGTATTTGCAAATAAACAGTTTGATTTAAGTTTCGTTTTCCCTGACAGAGTGTTCGTAATAATCACACTTGATATATTTACTATAAATATATCTTTAATTTTCTTTAGTTATCGCCCTTTATTTTTGTTACGCATTTTGTATTCAACGGCTAGAAATTTTGTCATTAAATTATACCTACATTTACAACCATTTGCAGGTGCATCTATTCTTATACAGGACAGTGCTCAACCACACACTGCCTGCTTCATAACCAAAAATCTTGCGTGAGAAAAAATCTAGCTCCAGCCTTGTCCTGCTAGATTGCAAGACCTTAAGCCGATTAAAATTATGTAGGGCATGCTTAGAAAAGGGCATTTTCTGTCTCCCCTGTGCATGCATGCAGCACGGTCGGTAACTTTTGCAGAACTTAGTGCTTGTCATACAAGAAGAATTGAACAGAATCTACTTAAAGATCATTTGACTCATTAAAAGCATGAGTAATTGTCTTTGAATAAAAATGGTGTTAAGAAAGCTTCTCTTGATTGATTGGTAGCTCAAATTTTTGAGCATATTACAAGGATTTTCTGGCTGAATTATTGTTGGCTGAGTTATGGCCCTTGAATGAAAAACACATTTTTCCCTGTAAATGATTTTACACAGGTAGATGCAACATGCAACTGGCTATCATGAGGTGACACTATTAACAAAATAATGTCTTAAGAGTTTATAAAAAACTTAACATGCACTTGAAATTAGCAAATTTTATTTTTTTTTGTGTATACGGATTGATCTGATTACATTTTATTACATTGAGATTTTGCTTTGATTTACTCATATTTTTTCTGCCGATCTAACCAAAAGAAACAAGTTGTACACCTACAAATTCTGACATAGGGGTCCAAATATAAAATCCAGGAGTGAAAGTCTATAGTAAACCAATTTTTTGAGATTTTGAGTCTTTGAATTAAAACAATATTGTTTACCAGAACAATTCAGAAACATAACACTTGATTTAGACGTAAGGCATGTTCCGCCATTCCACCTGCAGTACTCGTTCAAGCTCGTTTACATTGTCTACATGTGATTTTTCCTCACTCTTTGCATAAGTTTTTCCAATATATGTTCAATGGGATAATTATCCGGGGAGACAGCGGGCCAGGGCAATACGTTAACATGGTTGTGAGCGAGAAAATTGGTTGTTAAATGGGCTTTGGTGGTCTTGCATTGTCCTGTCAGAAAAGTTAACCCAGGACCATGAGCCTGCAAGAATGGTCAAAGAGTGTTTGCCAGAATATGCACATAGCCCTGTGCTGTAAGATTGCCACAAGCTTTGTCTTTCGGTCCCCCATAATCCCTCCTCATACCATCACTCTTCCTCAAACAATTTACCTATCCCTTTTCCTGTTGCAACATTGTACGATATGTTTAGTTCTGCGATCATAATAGATTGGCACCCTGTGGCGGGGTATCAGTAATTGACCAGTATATGATCTGCGGGCACAAATTGGAACATGGACTGCGATTTCGGATATGAAGCTACCGAGCAGAAGCTGTAGGAGGCAAAAACCGGTTGCGAAGATGGTTCAGTCTAATGACTCGGTTGTCCCTTAGTGCGTGTAGTGATGTCTCACTAGTTGCACCAGATCTTGGATGATCATGAATGGATCCAATATTACCGAATTGTGTACTAAAATTATGAATTGTTTGCTTAGAGCAGCCAAAATGCTGTGCAAGATCCATAACCCTAGCACCCACTTGCAGCATCTCAATATATGTTGTTTTTTCAGAGAGCCACGGCATGGCTGCTGAAAGTATTAAGATTCAATAATAGTGTTTGGGTTTTTTTAAGTTGTGAATAAAAGCAAAAGTTTATGTGTAAAAAGTTTTATTGTGTATTACTGTGTATTGTGTTCATTGAACGCCACCTTTCCTTGTTGATCTTGTTTATCATATTATTTACTCAGTATGACATCAGATTATTTAAGGCGCGCTCTGAATGAAAGAAACTGGAAATCGGCGTTTAAGTCTCCCGTGCATGATACAACTGTACGATATGTTTTTTGTTTGTGAAGTATATCAACAGGTCAGTTAGATGAGGTAGACTTGTTATTACGCATGATGAGTACACACTGAAGTTAAGGTTTACATGATGTAAAGTTTCTTTTTTTTTGCTGTATAAAAAGTTATCCTGGAAATTATCTGGTACTGAAATTAAAAAGACCTCTCAAGCTAACGTTTTATTTGAAATATTATAGGATGAGTCGGGGAAGTTTCAGCTAATAGTTTCTTATGTACAAAAATCTCGGATGTCTGGTACTAAGGATGCTATATTTATAAAGAAAATGATTAATGAATTATTACGTATGAATGTTGTTTGAATTGTGCTTTAGGAAAAGAAATATAGGATAAGCGATTGTTGAAATGTAAAAGAAAATGAAGGATCAGTTTCAGATAATATTAGTTTCAGTATTAGGTCGAGAATAGTTTTTGAGAAAAAAAGTTTCTTGGAATATATATTTTGAAAAAAAATATTTAGATTGATGTTTAGCATTGAAAGATTGATTAAGTTAGTATTCAATCATAATGTTAAGAAACCCCAGGAAACATATATGTATGAATATTTCAAATCAATATGAATAGGTATTCCAAGAAACATTATATATTTACATTTAAGAATATTAAGATTCTATTGTGTAGTACCCAGAATAATAGTCATCCGCTCTGTAAAATCTAAAATAACACACTTTATTAAAAGTAAGCCTTTAGTATAATATCTTAATTTGAAATATCCAGGATTTCTTTGGTAAGCAAATCATATTTCAATATTACTGAAAATGATTTATTTAGGAAGAACATTCTAATCCAGGCAAATGGTACAAAGGTATACGGAAGCAAGCATTCCTATCTGACAACAAAGAAGGTAGAAAGATTGCTAAAATCCTGAAAGTAGCATTTGACAGAAAGCTTGTGTTTACAATTGGTAGCTGTAGAATTACAGGCCAGGAAGGTCTTATCACATAGAATGACATTCCCCATAAAACGGATTTAAGACTTCATGCACAGTATGTAAAGTTTTTAATTAAAAAAAATACAAAGTACTCAAAGAGGCGCTGTTAAAATTGAAAACTCTGCTTTTATTACTATTGTGATTGATAACATTCTATAGGGCACATTTAAATTACATAACGTTTGTCAGAATGGCTATTTCAATTAACCTCAACCTAGCGAAGCATACTCTAAATTCTTGATATGAGTCAGCTAGGAAAATAAAGAAGGAATGTCTTATTCACATTTAAAGTCTACATTATCAAATAAACAGTTATGATTAATTTATATAATATTGATGATGATGATTTAAAAAAGTAACAGCAACAGTTGTCAAATTTTAAAGCTATCAAAGTTATTGGCTAAGATAAATCAAGCATCTTTTAACATTCTACATGTCAAACACAAATTTAAAATCGATATGTTGCTAAATACCATATTTTTGGATTATCTATCCTTCAAAATGACTTAAAAGAGTAAAATGATAATCATTTTCTGGGGCAGATAACTCTTAAATTAGAGAAATTAAATTTAAGTCCATGCTTTTCATTTTTATAGGTTTGGATATCCAGATCCAATTTATTTGGAACGAGTTACATATATATATATTTGAAAATGCCTTATGCCTGCCGAAATATTTATTAAATATATATATACAAATTTAATAAATATTTCGGCAGGCATAAGGCATTTTCAAAAACATTCATCAAAAAGTATGTATCAAAATGTGCAAAAAAAATTAGATTACTGCAGAAGGTAGAATAAAATTGTGAATTATAAGAATTGTTAATACAGCTAATGTACAGCTAGAGTCGTTAATGTAGATACTAAGTGTAAAATAGAGGGTGCAGTTGTAAAATTTTAGAAACATTTAAGAACGCATGATAAAAATGTCTGATCTTTCTTCATATTTTACTATATTGATTCCTTAATTTCTATAAAACTGAGTAATTGATACCAAGTTTGACTTAAAATACTTGCACGAAGAGATAACAATTGCTAGTGCCAAGTATTGATGAATGATTGGTACACTGTGCTCCTCTTAGTTCAGGAAATTCAACGCTTTGAAACCAGAAGGAAAATAAACAATGTAATCACCCTCCTAAAAATACACATACGCTATAACATTTAGGTATTTTCTGCTGTATGACAAAAGGAAACAACAACATATTCAATCAAAATCCGATTTAATGTGCCGGACGTAGACCATAGGTCGGCCATTTGATAACAGTATGTCATCCTCTAAAGTGCGCAAAATAGTGTTCCACTTAAGTATTTTTCATGTTACAGTTAAAAATACTCAATGTTATATTGTTCAATTTTAAATATTAAAACCATCTTTACTTTTGAACTCAAAGGTAGTTTTCCAACAAAAAAGAAAATGATGTTTGTATCAGACGTACGCATACATTTTAACGGACGACTGCGACTTTTCGCAGACAGTAGTAAAATATACATGTATTGAAATATAACAATGAATTTAATATTACATGTATTATGTTTGATTTTCTTGTTTGTAACGACAATGTAGCATTAGGGGTTTATGATGAAAAGTTTGTAAATTACACTTTTTGCAATGATAAGATAAAAAAGGAAAAGCTTAATTGTTATGATAAGTGTTCATTAAGAAATATAAATTCAATGGGTATTGGCAAAAGAAATGTGCCAAAAACGTTAGCATTTTTTCTATTAAAAAGGGTGGTAGTTAAAAGGAAGGGAGTGCATACATGTATGTCATATCATTATTTTTTTATTGTGTAAAGTATATCAAGTAATCTTTATTTCATTTCTATTGTTGCAACGGGATAAGGTTATGTTGCACAATCCAACACAATATCATCCTTAATGCCTTCTACATTTATTGAGTGAATAATGTGTTCTTTGATATGCTTCATTTTATCACTTTGTTTGCTGTATTTATTATGTTTTATGTTTTACTATAGTAAACAGATCATCATTATTGATTATTTTATCATTCACGTATTGTAAAATAATCAAAGTGGTTAAAATATTTCTTTAAAAGAAATTGTTGATAGGGTTCAAAGTGATTTATAAAGGACAAACACATTATTATACTGTATATGAAAATATAGAATATTAATTTTACATGTTTTGTTGTTTCTGTTATTTGTTACGATTCTAAGAATATGGGCGTATTGATAAAAAGTTTGTAAAACACACAATTTGCGATAATAACATTAAAAAGTGTTATTGTTCTTATAGTAAGTGCTCATACAGGAGGAATGAAAAAAAACAACAACAATTTTTGTAAAACCTTTTTGCAAGATCACAATTTATGATTAAGGATTAAGGTCTGTTCTGTTATTCCTGAACCGCATGAGGGATATTTATCAATTCTGTATGAACTGCAGGTGCTTCAGACGTGCAATCACAGTTTAAGAACAAAAATTGAGCTAAAGAAATGGTGGTCGCTTTCTAACGTTTTAACTACTTGAGAGACTTTCTTAATATAAAAGTCAGAGAAACTACAGACCCTTGTACGTTGACCACACTGAAATTTTTAAACCGACTTATGGGTATTTATATTACAATGGTCAAATTATTGCTGTGTAATAATGATGTGCAACATAAGTATTTTATGCACTAACTTTGTAGGCGTCTAAACGCTAAAACAATGAGACATTTTATCGATGGAAGCCATCAGCTGACTCGCAAAATAATCGAGATAACATCTAAGAATGATATACCGAAGCCAAGAGACGACACGTCGAAATGTTAGGAGGTCTTCCTGAGCAAAAAGATAAAACACGACGACACGATACGCCAAAGGGAAGGAACAGGACAATAGCACAACGCAACTATATACAAAAGTGATGAAACAATAAAGCAAAGTGAAAAGACAATGTACTGAATTGACCAAGAGAACTGTAAACGTGATAAGACAATGTGTAGAAATGTAAGATACAATATACTGAAGCGGCAAATCTATTTGTAGAAGTGCAGAGACGAAATTGTGATGACACGACGGAACGATGTGCGTATTATCGTTTGCCGTCGTTTCGTTATATCGTGCTTTTTTTTGCTGTGCTATATAGTTGCCTAGCTTCAGATCATTTTTTTCATCGAACACGTACTTTTTTATTTATTTTTTTTCATGTTATGCAAAAAATGTAAAATCACGTAATCAGCTTCAGAACCTTCGGCGTCCAAAGAGCGTGCAAACCTTTATAAAAAAGGGAATTATTTGCATTTTTATTCTGTATAAATGTATATTCTCTGAAAATACTCATCTGTTATCATATTCAATATTTGTTTCGGTTAAACATCACAATATACATGTATAATGTTTATTGTCTGAGAGTTGATAAATCTTCCTGAAAATTTTAAGGCTATTGTAATTTTCTTATAGGTAATTATTTCCATAATTTAAAAAAGAAAAATATTGTGATAAGGTTGTAAACATCATTAATTATTCACCTCAATCACTTGTAAATTGGCAGCTTACATATTATGAACTTTCTGTTTTTTAAGATACATTTGTTTTATCTTCAGGCAAAAAGTTATCGTATTGAAAAGGCGTCAATGTGACACATGGTCATTAATGATTAGAATTTATGTAGTGAGCAAACACAAATAAACACACACACACGCACACACACACGCACGTACGCACAATCTGATCAATTTTAGAATTATTTAAAAAAATATTACAGTGTTCTATAACGACATGATTATATGGTGAATGATTTGTAAGATATAGGTTAATGAGAAAAATGAAACTTTATTATAAATGAAATCAAAGCGGAATAATTGAAATAATGTTCATATGTCAATATCTGAAAAAGAAATAGCTATTTTTTTTCTCAGTTATGTTGTAACTTACCCAGTATAAGAAACTCTGACGTGTTAAACTTTTTTGACGACGCATTCAATTATAACATACCAAAATATTTGTCAACGTTACTTCTTTCAAATTTTAACGAAATTATTCTTGTATTTTGATTTTTGCTATTCTAAACAACAAAAACAAAAAGATTCATTCTAAAAATAATTAGAAATACTTAAAATATTGACTAACAATTATATCCGTTAATAGAAATAATCGCAAAAATATTTATAACAGGGCATTTTATAATATAAAATGAGTGGCAAACGCCTGTAAAATATCGAAGAAACAATAGATGAAATATGGAGGTTAATTGTTTTAAACAACAAGTCGAAATGACAAAAGATGGGTTTGTACAGGTAATGAAAAAGAAATATGATGCAGACCAAACATCCCTTTATGAGATGGTACGTTCACAAGAGATTGAACATGGCGTTAGATTAAAAATGTATTGTGACCTTATAGCAGAATTGTTAAATTGATGAAAACGTTTTGTAAGGGAACTTATTCAAATGTGCTTATTTCTTTAAATGACGAATATTAGCCATTACTTGTAAAATCTTATTGAGTTAAAAAGGCATCATCTAGAATATTCAATTAAACTTTCTCTTGATGATTGGAATAACAGTAGATAACTTCATAATCATTTTACTTAGATTTTGTGAATAGAGGATTTTTTTATTCGACTGAGGATGGATTTCTCATGATATCTAATTATTCAAATTACATTTGTGTTCGGATATCTTCAGATTCATCCGCAACGGTATAAAATGTAAAAAAGTAAATAAAGACGACTTTGTTGCAAAGAAACAAAGGCAGTGCTTATTTACAGTTGTGTGTCAAATTCATAGATGCGTATGTTATTAGTAAAAGTTACGTTAACCGTGAAGAGAATAAATATCTAATATGTTTGCCATTTAACTATTCTTAAAATGATAAGACGTCAAAAATGATGAAAGTAGCAATATTCATGCAATACATTCAACCCTAGATTTTAATCTATCAGTTCCGAATTGTCAAGATTTTGTTGAAAACACATGTATGTAATTTAACATTGTCAAACTTAACTACCATCATGAACATTTCTTTAAAATAAAAACAAAATAAAAAGTAATTCAAACAAAACTAACAACATGAGACAGTTAGGGTTTATAAGAAATTGATGTTATACATAATTTTGTTTTTGATCGTGTAAATATAGGTTTGCTATTGTAGATTAATGTATACTTAATTGTGTGACTGAAGAAAGTTAAATCGGAAAATTTCAGCTTTTTGTACGATAAATATATATGAGTTCCAATGTTGCCCCACGTGGAATAACATACTCAATTTAGGAAAAGAAACTCATACAAGAGCTGGTAAGCAAAGATTTCCTATACAAACATTAAATAACCTAAAATAGTTACGTTAACATATAATGGTGTAAAAACAATGCGTTTGACAATGAACTAAAGACTACGTTTCAAAATAGGGCGTTCGTGGCCTAGTAGTGAAGGTCGTTGACATCAAACCACTTGCCCCTCAAAGTCGAGGGTTCACATTCCGTATTGGACTTTGGATAATCTCATGTAAGGAAGCTATCCAGCTAGCTTATGGATTGTTGGTGGTCGGATTGAGCATTACAAAATAAATAGAAACGTTTGCTACATTGAAATCATATCGTCTTAAAATATGTCTATATGCAAGTTATCAATAATGCAATCAAAATAAAACATAAATTGTACCATCAATATTGTCACAGAATGAATATTCTTCCTAAGTATCTAACCCTGCGTTGCATTTTGATAAAGTGAGACCCTGTATTGGCTATGCAACTTTTCTTAGATTTCAACATGAAAATGAATAACACCTTATGGACTGTCATTATTTGTGGTTTAATTGAAAAGTAACTTGGTTTTATGTCCTGCTATGCGTATACATTACTCATTACATAGTTATTAAACTAGATTGTAATATTTCATGCATACACTATTCCAATTATAGTAAGTTCGCTAGCTGATATTCATATTACATGTCTTAGAACTATTAATTATATATCTATTATTATGTGTTATGTTAGATTTTATATTTAAAGAATGATAACAATTATTCAAAAGAGTAAAATTGACCTTCGATTGAAACATGTAAAAGGCTTTCGTTTGTTGACAAAATCACGTTATTAATCATTATAAGCGATATGTATAACTTAATGTGTTTTCAGTTGCAATTAAAACAATTTATTTAACATAATCCCTACAACAGTCTTTTAAATTGTTGAACAGGTGTGGAAAATGCTCAATATCACTTTCAATATTGTTATATAGAAACAGCCTTATTTGAAGAAAAAACAATAAAAAAACAAAAAATAACATCAACAAAAACAAAACGTTATTTGAAAATAATTTTCACAATTTCTCGGATAGTTAAAATGTCGATTTAAGTCTCTCGGATCAAAGAACGCTTTGTTTATCTGCCAAATCCTGTTTCTTACTGTAAAAAAGAGAAATAAACTATGATTAAAATATTCTTAATCTTGCCTGCAATATTCTACACACAATTCTTAGTGCATTTTATCTCCTCCTTCTCTGATTCATTTCATTCATTTCATAACATGTAATTTAATCAAAGTTATAATTAAGCCCTAATCACATTTTCTAAATATGTCCAAAAGAACCATATTACATTAATTTTCGTCTGGTCCCGTTTTCATATTACACGTCAAAAATGCTAATAAACCACATTTTTATCTTTCTCATACTACGTTACTAAGACTCCAAACCTGCCGTTAAACCTGTTTATAGAATTTCCTCGTTTGTTTGTTTGTTTGTTTGGGGTTTTACATTACATCGATACAGTGTATGTCATATCGCGACGTTCCAGCTTTACTGGCGGAGGAAGACCTCAGGTGCCCCTCCGTGCATTGTTTCAGGCACAAACGGGCACCTGAGTAGAACCACCGACGTTCCGTAAGCAAGCTGGGTAGCTTCCTTACATGAAAGAATCCAAAGTCTCTGTTGGGATTCGAACCCACAGCGGTGAGGGGCAGTATTTACTCGAACATATTCATATTCAACGCATGCTTTGGAGATTAGACTCAAAACTTAAACAATGCGGGGTGCATCATTGTAAAGATGAGATATACGTTATTCATTTTAGAGTATAACAATCTATTTCCAACCGGTTTGTTGGAACAATTATCATAAGACAACAAAGTAAAAATAAACTAACAACGTTAAAAGATGTTTCATCATGTAAATGATCATAGTAGTTTTTTTTTCTATTGTAAAGAAAAAAGAACAAAAGAAGAAATTCGATTGAAGACTATTTTATATAGATTTTCGCCTATCTTAAAGTGACGTTATGTTTTTGTTTTTGCTGTCAGGTTCAGTTTAATAAGTGATATATGTCAAGATATTCACTATTTTTGCATATAGAAACAAATTAAGTTCAATACTATTGAACTGCTGCAAAAAACATGACTTTTGTGTGTTCATTACACATCGAAGGTGTGCTTAACGTGTCTTCCTTTCATGCGTCACGAAGTCGCTTGTCACGAAATAGAACACTGACATCATAAAAAATGTTTTCCCTAGGTAACGTATTATGCCTTGTGAAAAAAATAACCCGGCCTTAAAAATTTGAAAAAAAGGACACGATGTTCCCCCACCTATTCGAAACTATATGATAATTTTGTAATTTGAAGAAACATAGTTGTGCCACAAGTAAGGCTCGAATTTATGATCCATGGCGTAGAAGAAATACACTTCTACCATTCGCCCACTGCTTCCCTTAAAGAAATGTCTGTCCCCATTATTTTATCAAATGAATTTATTGTATAAACATTAAACTTATTTTTGTTTTGGATTTGGTTTCGTAATTTTTTTATACCATCCAAACAAAATGAGAAAAACTCTTCTCTTACAGTAAAGATAAATTCACTTACAGCTGCTGCATTTAAGATGAGGATTTATTATATGTTTGATATTTATTCGCTATTTAATTAGAAAAGGAAATTTTAATGCTTCTATTTTAAGCAAATCTTCATAAACTTATTGTTTATGATGAAAAGGGTTACATTTCTTTAAACAAATGATAAAAATGTAGGGGGTCACCATTTTGGAGGGAAGTGTAATTTTCGTCGTTGGAGGAAGCCGTAATACTTTGGCCAGGGTAAAACAGTGTTAGAATAACAATTATATAAGGCCACCAAATCATAATTTATCATTGTACTGCTAAGGGTATGAAATGTAATATCATGCAAAATACTCTTTCTTTCATTTCTAAAGTTAGTCCAAATAATGACTAGTTATATGGGTTTCAAAAACTTAGATGTAATCTATGAGATTGACGTTTTTTTTTTGTAATTCAAATATACAAAGTTACTAGCATTGAAATTGATATTTAATTAACATTAAATATTAAAGATATTAAACGGTTTTTGTTTAGGCAACCTATTTAACTTCCTAATCAATTTTAAGAAGACAGTCATTTTTTATATGTATGACACAATCATAGATAGTAAATTGTTTACATTAATCAAATGTTATTAGAAGGACAAAAGTTTAAAAAGTCATAATGAATTTGAACCCTTGTCTCTGATTTTTATTTTTACTAATGTCAAATGTCATAGTGACAGACAGTCTTTATTTCATAAAACAAGGTAAATTCATTGTGTTTTTGATGTAATGTTTATATTACTAACATCAACCAAATGCCTTACGTAAATTTTTTATATATTAGCATAATTCTACTTTACTGTTATTCATATTACAAATTTGTAAAAGTTTTCATTTGCTTTTATCTGCATAATAAAGTCATCCGGATCGGATAATCACATGTCATTTATTTCTATGCAGCTGAAGATATGTATGTATATGTATTCAAAAACTAATATAGACTGCACATTGTTGTTTACTAAAGTCATCTTACGTGAACACTTATATACGCGAGCATCTTTACAATGCGGACGATGATTTACTTCATGGTTTATATCTTACTGGTGTCGTATTTTAATAGTAAGTCATTATATTGTTTTCAAAAGTTTTAATTTGATTTCTTTTAATTCCTTAACATTTAATTTGTATAAGTCAAATATCTTTGAAAAATTACAAGTCCTGCCGAATTGATAATAACAATATATAAACTTTTATTTACATTTAAGGCAGCTTCGTGTTTCTTTTCCTTAAAGGATATAATTTGTTTTGTTTTATATTTTTCGATTATGTTGAATAGTTTCGTTATTTATTTACAAATTAACAGAAAAAACTTTATATCATGTACATCATTCATTACATAGCTTATTTCACATATTTATTTTTATTAAAACATTCAATACACTCATAAACAAAAATATAAAGAATAATTATTTTTTCTGCCTCATTAGATTGTAAAAAGGGAATAAATGATACACATACACGTCTCTTGCATTTCAAACAGGGCTATCTCCCGTGCCAGAAAAAAATGTCTTGCACCCCGATGTTATACAAGTCGCGTGTTTAAGAATGACTTTATTCTATTCCGTTCATAGAAGTCATTATTTAAGGACGTCGTGAATTCATATGCTACTATAAGAAATGATTCCTAAATGAAAAGATTAGTTTTCTTCATTTCTTTTCGAAATATCATTTGTATCTGACGTCACAGACAGGAAAAAATATCTAGTTCCCGGGTAACTATTTAGCGGAAGGTCAGCACAGTATCGTTACCACCGTAAACAAGTACCCTCAAGCTAGAAATCCCGGCCTGTACCCGAGGCCAATGTAAACCCCTTTTAAGGACTTCAAATTTATATACGAATCAAACTGGTCACTAACTGTTTGTATTTGGAACAGACCGATATTTTGTAATACCGTTACAAGAAACATTATACCAAATAAATTTTAATAACAAATCACTTTAAATCTATCTTTGTATGCATTAATGAATTTTTCAATTTTTCACATAAATGCCATTTCAGACATAATTTTATTATGTTGTATAATTATGAGATACTTTCATAAAATATTGTGTTGGTTAAGACAGTTAAATACTGTTTCGGATAAATACAAATCTTTTATTTTGAAGTCTTAGAAACATAAACATATATTTTGTACGATTTTCTATTTTCTGTTAATTTTTCTTCCTTCATTTTACATTTGTAGCCGATGCGGTTTCAGTCAGTGGCGAACTAGACACAAGTAAGGTAAATGATTATTATATACGTATTTATAAACAATTCCGAGGTATTAACCAAAAGAAGTGATTTCCGTCTCACTTGCGGCACATACTCGAAAACAGTTGGTTCCTCGCTTTGAATGAATGTTTTAATAGAACTGCTAAATTGTAAATCTTTTTTACAATTTGTTAACATCACTTTGTGAAGTATGTGCAGCTCACCCATCCGCATACAGTTAGATATATATGTATATAAACTAATACTGCGAATTCACTTATATTCGTGGGCATGAAATTTCGTGGTTTTATCATAACGCACATTTTCGTGAGTTCTTAAATTCGTGTTTTTTTCAATTTCTTGTAAAAAATAAAGTAAATATCCTAATGTAAAGTAATCTTACACTTAATCGACGCGCATTTTACTTGCCGCATGTACATATCTTTCCGTATCACACAGCGCTTGTCAATAAATTTAATCCTTGCCTCTGGGCATTCATTACACAAAAATCGACAGAAAAGCGCCGATGCATGTTTGTAATGTATTGAAAAGAGACATGCCAAGAAGTATTTGCTGGGATAAAATTTCTTCGGATCTTAAATTCGTGGATTGACCTACCCACGAAAACATGAAAATTCGTGCCCCACGAATAATAATGATCTTACAAGTATATACAATTGTGTATGTTGTTTACAAGTACTCATCTGTAATCCGATTATTGGCGTTTCACAAATCATACCATCGTAGCACCGACAACGTCAGTTTTTATACTATATACTTAACCGTTTGTTCATTTTTTTTGTTTTGACAGCTTTGCCTAGTAGAAACACTAAGTTTCTCTGTTTCAATTTTCTGATCATATAAAACGCCATCAGTTTTCTTTATGTGGATCTTTAAGCTAATTTTCTCAGTGCATTCTAGAAAGTTTTCTGAATAATCTTAATTTCTGACTTTTGATTGCACAAAAAATGGCACTGTCATGTACATTATATTCAGTGTCGGAAAATTAAGATAAATCATCTACTTGAAAAGTTTTAATTACAAATATTTGTCTACCAAGAAAATGAATTTATCATATTTTACAGCACAAATGTTGTTTATAAAATTGATAACTATTTATATCACTGACACATGTTAATGAATCGTCAGAAATCGATGTTTCCATTACTTCTTTGTTTTTAAATATAGCTTTCCTTTTTAGGCAAACAGATACCTTATAGAAAAGTGGACAAAGTGGTCTAACGCAAATGATTTCAATCATGATGGTGTTCTGTCAATGGATGACATTATACTCTTTGAGTAAGTAAGAAAATAATATTCAACCTTAAACATTTATTGACGACGCAGAAAAATGAATATACTCAATTTATAAAAATTAGATTTTGAACTCGTCCAGCACACAGGTTCTGATCACATCGACAGAGCCAAATGTAACACAATGACAACACAATTTTAAGGTAGCGAAAGTAAGCAATAAACTCTATAATTAATAAAAAGGATGTGAAATATATCTGTTAGAAAAAAACTAGACTTCGAATACAAGCAATTTGTTTTTCATTCGTTAATTCGATATTAACAAACAATACAAAGTTGGAGTTTTTGATATATATGCAATGCATTAGTAACTAACCTGGCATCAAACCACTCATATTAGAGTCGTAATGACAAATGACAATGATTGACAGTAATGCTATTTTCTTCAAATATCTTTTCAGAAGCAAAATGTATGGTACTATTTTAATCTTTCAAAAAGTAAAACTTTAAAAAAGCAGTGTAATTATTATATATTTTAAGGACAATTTCAATGCTCCTAAGTCGTTCAATGAAATAATTATTTATAACAGGGACTATTACAAAGATCAAGATAACCTGAGTGATGATCACTTAAAGGAAATCGAAAAAAGAATGAATCGAGTATGGAGGAAAATAATTTTAAATAACACCATGGAAGTCACTACAGACGACTTTGTAAAGATGCTGAAGCAAAAATATGAAGCAGACAGAAAAGTATTTACTAAGATGATGCGCGAGTTTATTTTGGATTGGTGCGAAACAATGGACTTGAACGATGACTATTTCATTTCAAAAGAAGAATTTCTTACTAACATGTTTGCATGTCGGCATAATGAAGTTTCAGTAGACGACGAATTCTTTCTGGCCTTTAAGCCTGTAAACGGACGGTTTCCTGTTAAAGCGATGATTAAATATTTCATACGCTTTGTAACGGAGACAAATGAGTCGACTCAAGACATCTTTAACAACGCATTAGATTCTGGTTTTTAAATAATGTGTTGTTTCTTTTTTTAATCTTTATTTCGGATATATTGCTTTACGACTATATTTCTTTTAAAGAATTTCTGAAAACAGATTCCGAATTAAATGTGAAACAGTAGATCTTTTCGTGTTTATGCTTTTGTTATTTTTAAACATAATTTAATGTCATGAGAACAATTCGAAATAGTGTAATCAAAACCAATTCGAGATAGGCTTTTTTGTTTGTTTTGAAATCGTATTTGTTTCAATATCAATGAAAGTATATCAGTTCAAAATCCTTGTTTTGCTAAATTCATCTATATGGATGGATTTTTGTCATTTTTTAAAGGAGCCTTACAAACAATTTAAAGAGGTTATCTTATTTGATTTTTGTTTTTGTTTTTTTTGTTGTTATTGTTGTTGTTTTTGTTGGTCTTACTTTTATGGCACACTAACACAAAGGAAAGACGTCGTTTTTGCCAAAACTTATGATTATGCAGTTATATCTAAACAGTCTTTGACTGAACCGAAAATTTTACTTCAAATAGAGGATTTCGAAGTGACCACTTCCTTTAATATATGGCATTATTTATATGCATGCATTGCAAGCAGAAGATCTTGTATTTCACTTCCTTATTTATTTATGGGAACTGATCGGATAGCTTTTACTTTAAGCTTTACATGGATATTGTTGGATTTTATCACTTCAGTTAGGCTTCAAGACCAGATGTTTCAAGATGTCATGGGAAACGCATCATTTTTGGTTCTGTGCAAATCACAGACGCTATAAAACAAAACATATAAACGTTTAATACAGCTGCACAATTAAGAAGATTTGTTTCTCTTTGAATTCAAATTAACTATATATCTATAATGTGTTGTGTTAGATTTTATCTTTAAAGAGAAGATAACAATTATTACAAATAGTAAAATTGAACTTGGATTGAAATATGTAAAAGGCTTTCTTTTTTATCAATTCACTTAATGAACCATTACGAGCATAATGTATATGTAAATATGTTTTCAGATGCAATTAAAACAATTTATTAAAAAGAGTCACTACAATTGCCTTTTAATTTGTTAACCAGGTGTTCCAAATGCTCAATACACTTTCACTTTGTTTTCATTTTTTTTGAATTTTAGATTTAAACAAAATTATATTATAGCCTTGTTATCTAATACAAAAATGTCCAAAAGAACTATATACATTTATTTTAAATCTGGTCCCATTTTCATATTATACGTCAAAAACCCTATAAAACCATATTTAGTTTTCTCTTCCAACGTAACTCAGTGTTAAACCTGTTTTAGTATACACTCGTACATATTTGTTCTCAAGACATGCTGTGGAGATAAGACTTAAAACTTAAACAATGCGGGTGCGTCACTGTACATATGAGTTATAAGTTATTCATCTTAGTATAACAAATAATTTTCAAATGGTTTTTAACCATATATATGAAGAGCCATAATAATACAGATGTTTGAACAATAATTATATAATGACATCAAAATAAAGCAACTGTCAACGTTAAAAGATGTTTCACCGCGTAAATGTTCATAAAACTTTTTTTATATAAAGTAAAAAACAGAAATTCAAATGCAGTCATATTTTATATAGATTTATACGTGACAATATGTTCACTGTTGCTGTAAAGTTCAGTTATATTAGTAATATATTTCAAAAGAAATTTATTTCAAGATTATTGAACAACATATATGTTAATTAATTACCTTTTCCTATGTTACGTGCTTACGCCTCCTGAAAAATAATTACCTGGACTAAGAAATTCTACAAAGGACACGATGTGCCTCTGCCTTATCTGAAACTATAACCATGCCCCCCCACTCATACTAATAAAATCTAAGACATTAATAAAATTAAAAAAAGAAAGAAGCTTCGTAGAACCTCTTATAAGTCCTTGTCCTTGAACTAAACTGCACTGACGTTATTTGAAGAGCCATAGTCGTGACCATAGTAAGGCTCGAACCGATGATCTATGGAGTAAGTGAAAAACACTATTACCATTCGCCCATCGCTTCCCTTAAGAAATTGACTTGGTAATATATATATATGTCTCTGTCTCCCATGTACTTAAACCCTAATTTTATCAATAAATAGTATAAAACAAAAAAACTTATTTTTAATTGTTTTTTTAAACATTGTTTAACAAAGTAAAAACATGTTGTGATTTTCTAAAACAATCCAAACCAAATGACAAAATTATTGTTCTGTTACAGTCAGGATACTTTCTCCTACAACTGTTGCAATTGAGAAAAGGAATAATATATCTTTATGCAGTCATTATCAACTTGAAAAGGAAATTTTCATGTTTCTATTTTAAGCAAATCTTCATCAACTTTTCGTCTATTATCAAATAGGTTACCTTTCTTTTAACACATGACAAACAAATAAAAGGGGGTCATCATTTTAGCAAGTGTTCTTTTCTTCGTTTAAGGAGGCCGTTAAATTTTGACCAGGGCTGGGGGAGGGTCAATATTATATGTGGTCATTTTACTTCGTTACACCGGACGAATTTTATACAAATAGTAATGTAAAAACCCCTAATCCAGGACTGTAATAAATGATTTCAGAATTGATGAAGTAAATAGTAGTAGATATAACAATTTATTTTAATACAGTGTTGGAATCAACATTATATAAAGACATCAGTGCAAAATATACAACAAAAATATGCAATGTATTGTCATGTACATGTAAAATAATGTTATCGTATACTTCTTTTTTCTATTCAAAAATAAGTTCAAATGTTGATCTATTATATAGATTTCAAAACTTATACGTATTCTGTGAGATTCTTTTATGTCATTCCATAAGACTACTATTAGATATTGCATCCCTCATGCAGATGTTACGAATGTTTCAGTATACTTGCAAAAATGCGTACACTACAGAAATGTATATACCTGTCTAGCTAAATACACAGTTACGAGCATTGAAATTTCACTTTAATTATACAAAATATTATACGGAGTTCTTTTAGAAAACTTTTAGGCTTCCTACCCAATATTCAGAAAACAATCATTTAATAAGTATGTTGCAATTAAAGATACGATATTATTTAAATGAAAAAAATAAATAATAAGAGGTTTGAAATCTTAATAACTCATAATGACCTTAAACCCTGTCGCTATATTTGTTTCTTACTAATGTCAAATGTCATAGTGACTTTTTTTTTATTTCATTATACAAGTTAAATTCAATATGTCATAGATTTAACGTTTATATACTTACATCAAAAATTACTTTAAATACAGTGCTCATATATTAACGTTATCCAACTGCATTCTTATTCATATTAATTATTTACATATTTGTTAAAATTTACATTATATTTACTGATTAACAACATGATCTGGCTTGGATAATGACATGTCATTTGTTGCCATGCAGCTGAAGATATGTTTGTATATATATTACAATACGAATATAGACTGCGCATTGTTATTTAGTAAAGCCATCTTACGTGTGAATACGCGAGCATCGATATCATGCGGACGATGATATACTTGATTTATTTCTTACTGGTATTGTATTTCAAAAGTAAGTTATTACATGCTTTTAAAAGATTTAATTTTAATTGATTCCTTATCATATTAATTGTATGAATTTCAATCATAAAAAGTGTCAAACTGTGCGGAATGTTTTGAATAATACATGTATATCATCATTTTAGGCAGCTTCGTGTATCTTTTTCTGGTTTCGTTTTAAATTTTTGATCGCTTTGAATAGTTTCTTGGTTGATTTACAAATCAGCTACATTTTATGTACATCGTTCATAGTTTACTTTATTTGTTGAAAAGTCTTTTAGAGCATTTAATTCTTTTACAGCATTCAATAAACTTATGATTAAATATTAAGAAACAATATCAATTTATAATAAGATTGTATAAAAGAGAACAACATAAGTGATGCACACATGTTTCTTGCATCCAACAGCCAGTGTAAGATCCTTACAATGTACAATCCTAACTTCAGATTTATGTTTAAAAATGAATCGAACAAATCACTAAACTAGTGCTAATATTTACACAGACTCGTATTATACGAAATAAATATTAATCAAAGTTAACTTAAAATCGTTATTATATAAAACATGCATTTTACATACCTTTTACGCAAACGGTATTAAAGTAACATTTAAGTTAATAATATTTTATTCGTGAAAATTTCCATACAGTATTATGATGTCTGAGACGGTTTAGATACGGTTTGAATAAATACATTATTTTTTCAACCCTTTTTTTTATTTGTAGCCGCTGCGGTCTCTATCAGTGTCGAACCAGACGCAAGTAAGGTAAGTACAGTAGGGTGAACGTGTCAGTTTACACGCAAAACGCACGTTACACGCTATACGAACGCACGTTACACGCTATACGAACGCACGTTATACGCACGCAAAACGAAACGAAATACGCAGACGCACGCAAAACGAAAAACGATAAACGATATACGCTAAACGATATACGCTTTCTCGAAACGCTTTGAAACGCACGCAAAATAAAACGTTTCGTCCAAACGTTTCAAAACGTTTAACAGCAATGTTTTACCTATTACAATAAAGTTAGTAAATTAAAATAGTCTTGATTGTTAAACATCAAACATTTATATTTTCTATTATTTTTTATTGATATAACAATTGATCTTTATGTAACAGGTTTAATTGATCCTTTGAATTTCACACATTTACAATAACAGTAAAAGCGGCCGTTAATTACCCTTCACAAATAAGAAAGGTGTCTCTGAAAACAATGTCGAGGGGGTCTTATGGAGTCTTTTATCTGTGTATAATGCGCTAATTGACATCGCGGGTACATCTTTCTGGCGCACCTGTGAGAAATTATTGTTCTTCGACCTATGAAAGTGTGAAATTAAGGCATTATAAAAGGTCATATATCAAATATCTGTTTATTACTTTTCTGATTTTATACGTGTTTATTAGTGATAGATCTACTCGAAGTATTGTTTGCAGTACCGTTGGATTTAAAACATCAGTCTCAGGTAAGTTTATTTTATTACTTTAGATACTTTTAGGGTAGGACAACCCATCTGCATTTTATCCTCTTGTTATCTTTACATGTAAACCGTTCAAACAAGGACAAAATGGTGCCATCAGCGCAGAAGTGTTCGTAGAAGTTCGAATATGATGTAAATATCTACTCGTGTTGATTTATCTGATTAGATTTTGTGATGTTTTGTCAGCGCAACCACGTTGGCTGCTCAAAAAACCCATTGACATTGCTCAATTTTCCCCGTCTTTTGTGGTCAGTCGAAATAAATAGATTGTTTTTTTTTTATCTGAAATTGTTGTCATGCAAAAGTTACGTTTCTGTAAGTAGAATTTATTCGTGAATGCTTATTTTAACCGTTTTAATCTAATGATATTTTATTGCCCAAGAAAATTATATTTTTTGTACAACAGTACTGTATAATTATTCGGACATAAACACTTCGGACACAACACCCACCCTCTTTTTATACTATAACGAAGGGTGTCTGAGAATGTTTCTTTTCCTTAAAATTTCTATGGATGAAATATACAGAAGTTAGTGCAGGACATTCGTAAAATCTTTTTTATTTATATCATGTTAAGACTTGGATCTGCCCAGTGTTCACTAAGATTAAGAAAGGTCTGGATCAACAATTATATCTAGTGTTGTCATCTCTCCATTTTGGCAGTGTCTTGATAAAAATCTGCGTTTTAAGATATTTTTGACTTTCATATAATTTGTAACCATTTCAAGTCATTTCTGCCCCAAGACGTAGGCCTATCCGGCTCAAATTACCCAAGTCGTTTCAGCCCTTTACCAACTCGACCCTATATTAAGTTCAGAATAAGTTTTACCTTTACGTGTTTTATGCAAGAATTTTAATAGCATTTCAAAAAAAGAATGAAGTAAAGGAATGAAAGAATTAATTAAATAATTAAATTTATAATTTTGTAATTGAATGAGGCTTTTAAAGTAGTAGTGATCAAAACAAACAGATCAGAACATAAACTTAATTAAACAAAAGATAGTACAAAACACTGAAAAGGATTTTCATCTGCTTATTATCAACAAGCATTTTTTTTAAACTTTAACATTTAAAAAACAATACAAAGTACAATACATGAAACAAACATTTATTATCAACAACAATATTTCAGCAATACAAAACAATTAACACATAACAGTTAAAAAATACATAGCAGTTAAAAAATAATACTTTCATGAAATAAAACAAACAATACATTGTTAACAGGTATTTTTTAACAAATAACACTTTTTTTACTATAAAAGTGACAGATTTCAATCAGAATGTTTTAATAGTAATTTAAAATATTATCAAGAAATTATAACAAATCATTAGTTTAAAAACTTTTGAAGTTTTCTTTGATATTAGTTTACTAATCGCTAATTAGCAATAATTAAAGCGATTAAAAAAAATTTGTTACACCTTGAAAAAAAACACATACATAAATATAAAATAAATATTGTTTGTGTGCCATCAATCAATATACTACATTTTTTTTAAAGATTCTAAGTAAAAAACTCCTTTTTAAATGTAATTAAAAAAGGGCCGAAACGTCTTGCGGAAAAGGGCCGAAACATCTAGGGGCAGATTTTTGCACATATGCCGATTTTGTTTGGGGCCGAAATGTCCTGTTTGCATTTTTAGCAATACAATATGGCTAGCCGTATGTGTCCTGGCAAGTCGTATGTGACTCACATATAGTTTGAACTTTAGTATAGTTGTAAGGGCCCATATGGTTAACCACTTCCTATTATTACATAGACGATGTTTGCCCTTCAGTTAAGTCTGACATTTATGTAATTTAGTTTGTAACATTGGTTGGTCTTATTGAGACTAAGTGGGACATGCAATGAGGTTAAAAGATCATAGAACAGTTGCAAGGTCAGACAGAATAATCACCTATATTTTTATGTATAAACAGAAAAAAATCATCTTTAATTGGATTTGAGTCATTTCAGCCACATATTACCCATGACATTTGCTCTTCCAAATAGACCACTGTCTTAGCTTTACACATTTTTACCAGAATGAATGAATGAATAGAGGTGTGGATAGTAGACGATCCGGACCACAATTCAGCACTAATGATTCACAAATCTAACCACGGATCTTTTGTTAGCAAGACAGCCTTTATTAATGTTTTTTTCTTTAAACAATACTAAACCTTAAACATATATGCAAATATAAACAAGGTTTATGTTTTTTATTCTTAGCATGAGTATATTTCAAATTCAGAAACCTATACAAAAGTATTTCAAAACATTAGAAGTAAATTTTGTTGGTAGAATTTTATATTGGGACAACTCTTTTCATCTATTGTTGCAGAGAGGTTGTGTGACGTGACACTTAGTATTACGTAATTATTACCTTGAGTTGCACAAGTTTTGGATTATTATTATTTTAATGATTATTATTCTTAAAAATAAAACCATCTGCAATACATGTCACCCTATTACAAATCTATATATAGCGACTGAAAATATTTATTTACTTTCTTAAAAACATAGTGCTCATTTAAGAAAAAGTGATTCCTTTTTCGAAACTAATGACTTCCTAGCTCAGCATCATGGAACTGGTTTGTTTATTTGCCGTCTTTAATCGACAAATTGTATTTAGGTAAACATTGCATAATGCATACTCAAACTTTTTGGACTTTTTTAGACTGTTAAAAACAGTAAATGTATATATATAAACAAATAAGATTGCGAGAAACAGTAAATGTATATATGGACTTGCGATTTTTCTTACTCAATTATTCATTTAATTTGTGATTATCAGAGTACTCGGATACTCTCCTAGCCCTATGAATGAATGAATAAATTTTATTATGATTTCGTAATGGAATGAGGCTTAAATGGAGGAAAAAAGTAATCAATACAAAAAGAAAAAAAGAAACATAAACATATTACACAAGCAGATCGATTTTTGTTGGATAATCATTATCATGTCAATAATATAATCAAAAGCGCATTTTGTTTGTAAGAAAACCCTTTTTGTGTCGCCTTGAAAAGGTGACATATAGGGGTTACTTTTGTCGGCGGTGTCGGCGGCGTCTGTGTCGGCGTCGTTGTCGGCGTCCCCTAAAGCTTGTCTGGAGCATAACTCAGTCACTATAAGTCTGAATGACTTCAAACTTGGTATGCATGCTTCTTTCAATAACCTGAAGTGCAGTGCACAAGGACCGGTACTCTGCAGTTCTTATTTTTTGAGTTATTGCCCTTTGTTAATTTTCATACTTTAATTTTGTCCGGGCCATTTCTCTTCAACTAAAAAAGCTATGGACTTGAAACTTCATAGGATGATAGATCTCATTATTAAGAAGTGCAGTGCACAAGAACCAGTACTCTGCACTTCCTAATTTTTGAGTTATTGCCCTTTGTTAATTTTCATACTTTATTTTTGTCCGGGCCATTTCTCCTAATGTATAAAAGCCATGGACTTGAAACTTTATAGGATGATAGGTCTCATTAAGAAGAAGTGCAGTGCACAAAAACTGGTACTCTGCATTTCTTATTTTTTTGAGTTATTGCCCTTTGTTTATTTTCATACTTTAATTTTGTCCGGGCCATTTCTCCTTAAGTATAAAAGCTATGGACTTGAAACTTCATAGGATGATAGATCTCATTATTAAGAAGTGCAGTGCACAAGAATCGGTACTCTGCATTTCTTAATTTTTGAGTTATGGCCCTTTGTTAATTTTCATACTTAATTTTTGTCCAGGCCATTTCTCCGAAAGTATAAAAGTTATGGACTTGAAACTTCATAGGATGATAGATCTCATTAAAAAGAAGTGCAGTGCATAAGAACTGATACTCTGCATTGCTGATTTTTGAGTTATTGCCCTTTGTTGATTTTCATACTTTATTTTTGTCCTGGTCATTTCTCCTCAAGTATGAAAGCTATGGACTTGAAACATCATAGAATGATAGATCTAATTGATAAGAAGTGCAGTGTACAGAAACTGCTGCTCTGCACTTATTATTTTTTTAGTTATTGCCCTTAGTTATTTTTCATATTTCATTTTTGTCCTGGCCATTTCCCCTAAACTACATTGTTCACAAGGCGACACATCCGACTCGCGGAGTTCTAGTTTAGTCTTTGTTTTAGCTCGACTATCCGCAGAATAATCGAGCTATTTTATTATGCAGTCATCCATTTGTCGGCGTCTGCGTCCCTGTGGTTAAGTTTTTGCGTATAAACTGGTATCTCCTGAAAAGAATGGATTGAAACTTCACACACTTGTTCTGTGGGATTATCTCACATGATCGTCTTAAAACCCATAACTCTGGGTTGCTTTTTTGCATAAATATGTCCCTTTTTTGACTTAGAAATTCTTGGTTAAGTTTTTGCGTGCCAGCTGGTACCTCCTTAACTACTGAAGGGTTTATGCCTTTTTTGAACAATTTTATGCATTTGTAATAATATAACAGTTATTTACTCAATAAAACATCTTAATAACAGGCCTTTGTACATTTTCAGACAATTTTATGTATTCATATATGTCAGCATTTAACAATAATTATACTCAATGAAAATTGTGCCTGATTTGTGTCCGTACTTATTTTCAGCTTTTCAGATTTTTTAAAGGTTACGTCACATGTAAAATGATAATGTGTACTAATGATGATGTTACATATCTAAATATAGAACTGCAACATAACACACAATTTCGGTTCTTCTATATTCAGTAGGGAAAACTGTGGGCCGTGTTAGAATAATTCATGGACTGTCCAGGGTTTTGTTTTACATATATTTAAAATATTTAGCGTGCTTTCCCGACAGCTTTTGTTTAAATAATTCATTTAGTCCATATCTAGACCAAAATATTCATAACATTGTGTGTTTTATCTTACAGTGATGCGTTGGGCTTTAATTCTGTATGACGAAGATGGATTTACGTCAATCGAAAAATCCACATCTCTTACTGGGAATATCAAACAGACTTCAGTATGTAAGCTGAAAATAACCAATGGCCAGACATATAAAGTCGAGATTCTCCAGCTTGCTGGTAAGTTGAAAATTGAAAAAATGACATGTAAATTGAAATGTGACATTATTTCCTTTTATAATTTGCAATAATGATCAGTGACAATATTTGTTTCAGGAAAATCAAGAGTAGATACATAATCCACTCATATTTTGATATATAAAACTGAGACTGTTTAATCTTGACAAATAATGTCACATTTAGCACCACTTTATAGGCTCCACTTTACAATTTACAAAGAATATGGAGAGCTTCCTTTTTGCGTCAGTGTCTGCGCCCAGATTTCAGATTTAAGTTTTGATGCTGTAAATGCTATTTACTATATCTTTTTTAGCTATTGTAATTTGCTTTTTGTCAGGCGTCTGGCTGCCTTCTGTTTGTAAACTCTTACTTTAAACCGCTAAAATAGAGAAAAACAAAATCACTAAAGAAAGTCAAACACTACAAAATTGAAAATGTTGCAGGCTCGGTTTGATTGAGCCTATTCATGGACGGTACTGGAAAGTACAAGTTACCGTCCAAGCCCCCCTAGCACAGGCTTAAGCAGAATTCATTATTTAACACGAAAATGGTGAAATTTTGAATTTAGAAACATCCACAGATGTGAGCCAATTTAATCCAAACTTTAAAGAAATGTTCCTTTGGAAGTCCACCTTAAAAATTATTCAAAGAATTTTATTCCATACAGAACTCTAAAAAAAACAACAACAAAAAATAGCAAAAGGGCTAGAGGTTAAGTATTTGGCATGAAACATCATCTAGACAGTGTCTACCAAGATTGTCCAATAAAATCCCTGGGGTCTGACCGTCAAAATTGGCCCGCCCTTGTGGTTATTGATATTCCTTATATGTATATAGTAAAAACTTTAAAAAATCTTATTCTAAAAAACCAAAAGAATTAGAGCTTAAATATTTGGCATAAAACATCATCTAGACAGTGTCTACCAAGCTTGTTCAAATGAAATCTTTTTGTCTGGAGCTTATCTCAAAAAGTATTTGCGGTATTAACTTACTTTAAAAGGTGTATAGATCATATTGAGGGGGATGCATAATTTTTCAGTTATTGCCCTTTGTTATTTTTCATGCTTATTTTTTGTCCAGAGCATAGCTAAAAAAGTGTAAGAGGTATCAACATAAAACTTCATAGGTGGATAGACCTCATTGAGGAGGAGTGCAACACACAAGAATAATAACTCTCCCTGCATAATTTTTCAGTTATTGCCCTTTGTTATTTTTAGCCATCAGTTTTCATTTCAAAAAGACCTCTTAAAATTGAATTATTCTGCTCTACTACACATACATTCTTCAATAAGCAAACACATTCAGCAAGGGATGGCCATGTTGACATGGCACTTGTCATACTTATTTTTTAGCTTGACTATTCAATAAGAAAGTGGTAGAGCTATTGTTGTGGCCCGAGCATTAGGGTCGCTGTCTATGTTAAAGTTTCTGTAATACCTCAAATGTTTTCAAAGTCCATTGGCAATTGGCTTTGAAACTTTGCACAATTGTTCACCATCATGACCCCAATCTGTGGACAGGAGGTGGTAACTGTATTATGCATTTTGACAGAATTATGCCCCTTTTCCACTTAGAATTATCATTTAAGTTTGCATACCACTTCAGATATCTCATTTAAGTTTGCATACCACTTCAGATATCTTCTTATTCTACTCTTCTTTGAGAGCATAATACATGTAGGACTTTCTCCATGGACTATAACTGTTACATGGATTTGAAGAAAAACTTTTTTATTATCAAGGCTCTTTTACTATCAAGCACTAGCATAGTTGAGCATTGCTGTCCTACCAACAGCTCTTGTTGTCCTGGCCATTTCTCATAAACTATAAAAGCTATGGACATGAAAACTTCATAGGATGATATATCTCACTGAGATGAAGTGCAGTGCTCAAATATAGGTACTCCATGATTTTTGAGTTATTTCCTTTGTTTATTTTGTTACATTATTTTTTTCTTAGCCTCTGTTTGATCTGTCTGTGTAAAATTTTTTCCATGGTATTTTTATTTTTTGAACAGTTTTATTGATCCTGATAGTTACAATCAGTTCAAATGCCACAAAAATTCAAGGTACATGTACATAGGAAGATTGGTGTTTATAAATAACCTATATTTAAGAAGAAAATGCTGATATCTCAAGTGACAGCTATACTGTTAACAAGGCGACAGATGTACCGACTTGCAGATTTCTAGTTTAGCTTGTCTGTTTCCAATGTGGAAGTGGCATTGTCGTTTTCATCATCATCATCATTAAATTTGTCAAGGCTTTTTTTTTCGTAAATAGTGAAGGGGCTTTGTCCTTTTTGATTTGTACATATTTATAAAACCCTGAGAACACCAAAGATCTACAGTCCTTTCTTAATCAAGTACAGTTGGAAACAGGTTCACGCTATCATAATAATGCTTATTGATGCTTATTGTTTTTAATATCATAGATACCAAAGCTGAGCTGAACAAGTATGCCAAAAATTGGGGGCTGACCCATCGGGCACTAGCCATTCACAATGCCATCAAGAAGTGCAAGGGAAGCAAGAAAGGAGGCTTTCTGTCTGTCTGGCCATCTGATGAAGAAAACAACATTGCTACTGACAGAGGTATCACTCCTACTAGCATAAGTACCGACCTCGTTTCTATTGGTACCACTTCTCCTGATATTACTTCCTCTCCAACTGCTATTGAAGGTACTTCAACCAATATGGACAACATTCCTGCCAATGGTTTACCACGCAGTGAAAAAATTCAGGTAATTTTCAAGAATGACATTAATGCTCTTCTTCAATCTAAGAAATAAAATTTCAGGAAACAATGCCAAGAAGTCAAAGTAAATGCCAGAAATGGGCAGAAACATAATTTTGCAAACTAAAACTTTGAATGGAGCAAAAAAAAACTTATAATACTTTTGATCCTTCACTTTGCAAGCATGACCAATAGAAGTGCATCAATACAGTGAAACCTGTAAAACAAAATGTTCAAATACAGGCAACCCATTTTATTTATATGTTACAACACACTGATTATGATTAGAAAAGCAACCTTGTCCGTCCGTCCATACAAACCAGAGCTACATTATGGGGTTTGGTCTATTGTTCTCATAACAATGGATGTCTTTGAAGTCATTCATTCCGTTTCTCTGTGGGGTTATTTTCTGCATTGTGGGGTTAAAAAAAAAAGAAATAACAAAAGAAAACCCCATAATGTAGCTCTGATAAGAATGTCCGTCCGTCCATCCCCTTCAACAAGAGGTATTAACATGAAACTTTGTAGGTAGATAGATCTCATTGAGTAGGTGTGCAGTGCACAAGAACCATAACTCTGTCTTGCCTAATTTTTGAATTATTCCCCTTTGTTTATTTTTACACTTTGAATTGTCCAGGACATAACACTAAAAGTATAAGAGGTATCAACATGAAACTTTGTAGGTAGATTGATCTCATTAAGTAAGTGTGCATTGAACAAGAACCGTAACACTGCCTTGCCTAATTTTTGAATTATTCCCCTTTGTTATTTTTATACTTTGAACTTTGTCCGGGACATAACTTTAAATGTATAAGAGGTATCAACATGAAACTTTGTAGGTAGATAGATCTCATTGAGTAGGTGTGCAGTGCACAAGAACCGTAACTTGCATTGCCTAATTTTTGAATTATTCCCCTTTGTTCATTTTGAAGTTATTGCCCTTTGTTTATTTTTACTTTTTGACTCTTGTCCGGGACATAACTTTAAAACTATTACAGAAATCAACATGAAACGTTGTAGGTAGCTAGATATAATTGGATAGAACTGCAATGCTTCAAGAACCTAAACAAAGCCTGGTCTAATTTTCGAGTTAGTGCCCTTTGTTCATTTTTACACATTGAATTTTACCCGGGACATAACTCTGATATCATCAGGAATATTTATGGATAGATAGATCTCATTGAATAGAAGTGCAGTGCAAAAAAACATAACTCCGCAGGCCTAGACATTAACTTTTGAATCAGGTTGTCCTGTTGGGCAAGTAGTTTTTAAAAAAGACAATTTCCAAAAAATTTTTTTTGCTTTGTATTTTTTCATAAAAAAATTTTATAATCATTTAAAGTTTTTTATTATGTAAATCAAAACTTTACAAAGGGTTTAAAATATTTGTTTAACTTTTTAAAAAACAATTAAAAAAAAAACCCTTTCAAAAAAAAAATTTTGAAAAAAAAAATTGCCTAGAATTTTTGTTTGGTTTATTTTGAAAATTTAGTCTTGCATAAAAAATCTGATTTTTTACAGTATCAAATTATTTTTTACAAATATAAGAATAATATTTTTTTTTTACAGGGCAAAAAAAAGACCCCCAGCAAAAAACTGTTTTTTTTTTGAAAAGGGGCGGAGACTACCAGACACAAGCTGATCCCCTTTTCGATCTCCATACAACAAAATATGCTTACAATAGACCAGGCCGACTTTTTCATTAAAGGTAACACAATCGAAACAAAAAGTCGTTCTTTTGATCACAGACATTACCATTTGGGAACTAAAACAGTTCAAGAGATTCAAAATCTTTGTGCAAACCAACATGTGTTGAGCAGAACACAGTTGTAATGAGTGTTCATGTCCTTTTGTGCAAATAGTGAAAAAAATTGAGAAAAAATATTGGAAAAAAGGTTATAGATTTGATAACAAATTTGAAAACAAATTCAACAAAAAGCCTAGTGTCTGTCGATTTTTTTTTAAAAAGTGTTAAAAATTCAAAATAGAAATGAAAACCATCATATCAAGGGTTGCAGCAGAAGAAACTTTAGAAAATGGGCCAATAATGTCCATCACCCAAAAACAAAAATCAACACAAAAGCCTGGAATAACATTTTAAGAAATTGGAGAAAACGAGGAAAAATGCTGAAAAGCTTTTTGAAAAGGAAAAACTATGTGCTTTCTCCAATTCCAAAATGAACCCCCTCCTCTTACACTTCCGCAAGTGTTGATCACTTCACAGTTCAGCTATGGCTGGATGGGGATCATCATTAAAAGATTAAGAAAAACACTTTTCTCACCCCTTTTATTTTGGAGGTATAGCTGAAATCTGTTCGGAAAAAACATTTCCCAACTGACCGAATGAATACCTACATGCAGAAACTGGTTTTTACAAGCAAAACTAAATGCCTGCTCTATCGGGGAAATTTTGGGGAACTTTGAGGGAAAGGTTTTTAAATGATGAACTTATTGGAAAGAATTAATGGAAAAAGGGGAAAAAAGGTCTATCACAAGAAGAAACACGCCATTTAACTGCCTGTTTGGACAGTAGCACCGGGCCCCAAAAGCAAAAAAACTGGGCCAAAGCAGTAAAACTGGTTAAGAAACTTTGATTTTTCCCCACCAAAGAGACCGGTTTAGCCACTGGTGTGATAAAAAGTAATGAGACATAAAAAGAAAACAAAACATAAATGTTTGGAAATTATGTGTTGTATTGTGGTTGATTGGAGAGTTTTAATTTTAAAATG